>NC_041219.1:22235244-22236861 GCF_002837175.3 Physeter macrocephalus
TTGGATTGGAAGAATCAACATTGTGAAAATGACTATGCTACCCAAAGCAATCTACAGATTCAGTGCAATCCCTATCAAACTACCAATGGCATTTTTCGCAGAACTAGAACAAAAAATTTCACAATTTGTATGGAAATACAAAAGACCCCGAATAGCCAAAGAAAGCTTGAGAAAGAAAAACGGAGATGGAGGAATCAGGCTCCCAGACTTCAGACTATACTACAAAGCTACAGTAATCAAGACAGTATGGTACTGGCACAAAAACAGAAATATACATCAATGAACAGGATAGAAAGCCCAGAGATAAACCCACGCACATATGGTCACCTTATCTTTGAACAACGAGGCAAGAATATACAGTGGAGAAAAGACAGCCTCTTCAATAAGTGGTGCTGGGAAAACTGGACAGCTACATGGAAAAGAATGAAATTAGAACACTCCCTAACACCATACACACAAAAAAATTCAAAATGGATTAAAGACCTAAATGTAAGACTGGACACTATAAAATTCTCAGAGGAAAACATAGGCAGAACACTCTATGACACCAATCACAGCAAGATCCTTTTCTGACCCATCTCCTAGAGTAATGGAAATAAAAACAAAAATAAACAAATGGTACCTAATGAAACGTAAAAGCTTTTGCACAGCAAAGGAAACCATAAACAAGACGAAAAGACAACCCTCAGATTGGGAGAAAATATTTGCAAATGAAGCAACTGACAAAGGATTAATCTCCAAAATTTACAAGCAGCTCATACAGCTTAATATCAAAAAAAACAAACAACCTAATCCAAAGATGGGCAGAAGACCTAAATAGATATTTCTCCAAAGAAGACATACAAACTGCCAACAAACACATGAAAGGATGCTCAACATCACTAATCATTAGAGAAATGCAAATCAAAACTACAATAAGATATCATCTCACACCAGTCAGAATGGCTAGCATCAAAAAATCTACAAACAGGGCTTCCCTGGTGGCGCAGTGGTTGAGAGTCCGCCTGCCGATGCAGGGGACACGGGTTCATGCCCTTGTCTGGGAAGATCCCGCGTGCCGTGGAGTGGCTGGGCCCGTGGGCCATGGTCGCTGGGCCTGCGCGTCCGGAGCCCGTGCTCCGCAACCGGAGAGGCCACGACGGGAGAGGCCCGCATACAGGAAAAAAAAAAAAAAAAATCTACAAACAATAAATGCTGGAGAGGGTGTGCAGAAAAGGGTACCCTCTTGCAGTGTTGGTGGGAATGTAAACTGATACAGCCACTATGGAGACAGTATGGAGGTTCCTTAAAAAACTACTAATAGAACCACCATATGACCCAGCAATCCCACTACTGGGCATATACCGTGAGAAAACCATAATTCAAATAGAGACATGTACCACAATGTTCATTGCAGCTCTATTTACAATAGCCAGGATATGGAAACAACCTAGGTGTCCATCGACAGATGAATGGATAAAGAAGATGTGGCACATATATACAATTGAGTATTACTCTGCCATAAAAAGAAACGAAATGGAGTTATTTGTAGTGAGGTGATGGACCTAGAGTCTGTCTACAGAGTGAAGTAAGGCAGAAAGAGAAAAACAAATACCGTATGCTAACACATATATATGG
>NC_041219.1:22236948-22250851 GCF_002837175.3 Physeter macrocephalus
ATGTAAAATAAATAGCTAGTGGGAAGCAGCTGCATAGCAAAGGGAGATCAGCTCAGTGCTTTGTGACCACCTAGAGGGGTGTGACAGGGAGGGTGGGAGGGAGATGCAGGAGGGAGGAGATATGGGGATATATGTATATGTATATATAGCTGATTCACTTTGTTATAAAGCAGAAACTAACACACCATTTTAAAGCAATTATACTCCAATAAATATGTTAAAAAAAAGTGAATCAGGAGATATTACAAAATCAAAATATAAAAGCAACAGCTTTTCAGTATATAAACCAAAGTGAGTTAGAACAGTTAAAGTTAAATCGACCTTTTTTTCTATAGAAATAACAAAAGAAGATAAAACATTTAGGAAGAAACTTAACAAGAATTGTGTAGGGCTTACACAAAGAAAACCTTAAAACCCTAGTGAGGCAGGTTAAAAAGCCTTGAATAAATGGAAACACATAACTTGTTTGTGGAAATCAAAATGTCACATTGTAAAGACGTTAATTCTCTCTAAATTAATCTACTGAATCAATATAACCTGAAATGAAATAATCTGAAAATAAAACTTTAACTTTGATCTGTTAAAATAAACATGCAGAACTAGCCAAGAAAGATAAGAAACCTGAGGGCGAAGCCCTACAGAATACTAAAATATAATAGAGTGACATAAATTAGGGTAGCTTGATGAGTGAAGTTATACACCCATGGCTCTCAAATAATGCAGAAGAATTACCTAGGATGCATGTTAACTCTGAAATTTCCCTGTGGGTCAAACATTAAAAATTCTGACTTTCTATGTCAGGGCTAGAGTGTGAAAATATGCAGTTTTTTAAATGAGATTCCCAGATGACAATAACACAAGTGAAGTACAATTATCCTTTCCTTAACTAATCTACCAATTTAACTAATGAACTCTATTTTCACTATGAAACATATCATCTGATGCCCTCTGCATAGTGAAAACCCAGCCAGTGGACCACACTGTTGCATTCACACTCTGTTCCCACAGGTGAGTCCACTGTTTTCTTTCTTAGAAGCAAAATTAAAATTCAGAACTGTTTATGCCTATTTACACCAAATAATTACCTAATTTAATTAAATATTGTGGAGCCCTACATCAAGGACACAGGACAAAAATTCTGGAATTAACCAAGCCCCTATAGCAACTGTTGCCATGGGCTCTCCTAATCTAAACAAGACAGCCCCCGCCCCCCCGCCCCCAACTCCATATTAGGCAAAATAATCACCATGTAGTAACCTTGTAGCATCCTGACCAATCACCTAATGCCATCCTGCCAGCAGGAATCTTCTTTGTCTTGAGGCTATAAAAGTTGGCTAATAGCCCACAAAGGGGGTTGGCTCTCCCTGGTCTATCAGGAAGTAGGCCTGCTGTATTTGCAGAGCCCCTCACTAACTCTGCTCTGCTCTTTGCTCTCAATAAACTCACTCTTTTCGAAAATACTTCGTGTCTGGAAACTCTTCTTCCAACCCGCACTCGGACCACGACATTTTGGTGGCCCGTACGGGGACATCTCTTGGAGGGATCTCCTCCCCCACCTCCTCTCCTCATTTCTTGGGACCCTCTGTGAACAGGCAAGCTGGCATGGAAGCAACAGAGGAACTATGGCCAGGGCCACACCCTGGTGTGTTCCAAAGGCTGCACGGCTCACTTCGCCCCTGTAACTGCCACCCAGAATGGGTGAGGGTCCCTCTGTCTTCCTTCTGACTGAGGACTAGGCCGATTGATATTGTGCGGGCACAGGTCAGGCATTTAAAAGCCATTAGGGCGCCTGGTCCTTGAAGCTCCCGTGAAAGTATAAGGGGGTCACAGGACAGACGAGGGTGTTAGAGCATCTGCCCTCAGCAAGACAATTTCCATGTACCACCATGAGGCACATGTAGGTTCAAGCAAAACACTGAGCCCCCTCCCCTTGGCCGTTGCCTTCCCAGCAGGACTGCGAGGGTGATTCCTCAGCCTGTCTTCTCTGTTACTTTCACCTTTTTCTCAGTTGGTACTGACTTACAGGAGCCTAGGGTTGCCTCTGAGCCGTCCCAGGAGTGCTTTTTCACGTTTCAGGAAATCGCCAAATGGTGAGTCACCCAGGGGGGGTCCCAGGAATCTCTCTCTCTTTTCTTTCATTCCCTTCCCGAGTCTTATGGTGCTTAGTTGCACAGTTTGTGCCTCAGTCACACACTCAGGGATCACTTCTCATAGTCGGACGTGATTGTTGGGACGGTTGGCCCATTTTGTGCCTTTGTCTCATGGAGAGATCACTGGGACAAAGGGGACGCCTTTCTGTCAGCCGGTGACTCTCAGTATGCCCAATTTATGGCACACAGGCTAAGAATGGGCTCTGGAACGTCTCGGGAGCCTCCCTTAGACTCACCCCTTGGCTGTATCCTCAGGAGCTGGAAAAATTTGACCCTGAAAATCTCAAAAAGAAGAGGCTCATTTTCTTTTGTAACACGGCTTGGCCCCAGTATAAACTGGAACCAAGAACAATGGCCTCTTAATGGCACACTAAATTATAACACGATCCTCCAACTTGATCTCTTTTGCCGGAAACAAGGAAATGATTCAGAGGTTCCTTAGGTGCAGACCTTTATGGCCCTTAGTCAGAATCCAGATCTGAGGGACTCATCTCACATGCATCTTTCTGTTACCGCCTTATCCCCCGGTCCCCCTCTGTCTCCCTCTCCATCAGATCTCCTAGACGACCCTCTACTCGACCTTTCCTGTCCCCCACCCCATCAACCCCCTTCACTTCAGCCCCTGCCCCCGCCTCAATCCACCGGTCCCCAACAGCCACCCCCTTATCAGGGCGAAAGGCCCCTCTCTCCTCCCCACACAAGATCAAGGACTGCCCAACGCCAGGAAACAGATTCTAATATGCTTCCTTTAAGAGAAGTAGCAAATGGAGACATGGGCACTATTAGAGACCACGATCCCTTTCCCATGTCTGACATTTCCCAAATTCAAAATAAGTTAGGTTCCTTCAGTCAGGATGGCCACAATATTCTTTAGCCTCTGGAGAAAACTGGTTAAAATAAAACTTTTTTTGAAATTGCAAAAGGGGTTCTTTTTGCATGTGCAATTAGAAGAGCTAGCCTGTTGAAATATTTTTTTCAGAATCCTGACCCAGAGAGAAGAAAAATATGCCTAGGAAAAAGTCTGAAGTTTATTCTTATTCTGTCCTTGAGCTACAAACACAGCCCACTTTGCCTGAGACTTCAACCTTGGGTTAATTAGTAGAACTTCAAGCCAAGAAAAAAAAAAAAGAGGCAAAGAGACATTTTAAATCTCAAGTGGAAACTATGAGATCTCTGATTGTCTGGATATATGTGTATGTCTCAGTATGTGTCTTTGTCTTTGGATAATATTGCTGAGGTTAATTTGTAAATGAGCTCTATTTAATTGGCTTAAAAGAAAAGTAAGCGCTTACAAATCAAACAATTCTAAATACAAGAAAAAATAAGCTAAATAAATTTCAGATTCATGTGAACTGGGAAATATTCAATATTAAATTAATACCTGGTGTTAATGTTTACGTTTGTTGATCTAATTAATATAGACATGTCTTTTGAGCCATCAACATTAAGTATAATACTTTTATTGTGCCTAGGTTTAATATAAACTAAATATGCTCTTATTATATCTGTTGCAAATTTTTCAGCAATGAAAATAACTCAATGTGAAGAAACTTTTAAGAAAAGAAAATACAAATGAGATAAGAGCTTTGGGTGAACTTTTTAGGAATAATTATGTTTTAGGAATGTCTACTTAAGAATAATCTCTCCAGATATTCAACAACTTAAAACATTTAGAGTTATGCTAAATTAAGTTAAAGGATGGAAGTTTATTAAATAACTAGTCCATTTCCAAATAAGATACTGAAACACTAATTACTGAACACTGGCTTCCTTTTAGAGAGAAACAGGTTTGGAATTATTTTTAAAATGTGTTTGGTGCCACACTGAGATATTTTCTATGAGAAAGCACATTCTTCAAAAATTATTATTTGGATGTATGTTTACTAATCTACAGAGAGCTGATATAAAGGACAGTTCATGGTTGCTTAAGGAAAGTAGGATGTATGTTTTCAGTAAAAATGGTATGAGGAATGAAATTACATTTTATTAAGGAAAAAGGAAGTAGAACTGACTTACAGGTGACTGTTTCTGAATGGGAAAATAAAATGATGGATACAGAAAGTGATAAAAAAGGTTTGTGGAAAGTGGACCCTGAGAAAAGAGTTTTATACGTGGTACAAGTTTTCTTAAGATGTTGAACTGCCTTTGCAAAAATACCACCTCTTCAAGATTTATAGAAAGGACTTTCTAAGATTGAATTAAAATTAATTAGGTAAATAAATTTTGTGATTAACAGTAAGCTGGAACCAGACTGGAATTTGGTTCTCTCTCTCTGTTAAGAGAACAAAGTTTTCTTGGAATGCTGCTTTTGGTAACAGACTGTGAATTACCTTGCATTTAAGTGATTTATATTTGCTTTTAAAATCCTTTTGTTACTTTGGTTGAGTAAATAAGTAGTATTTCACAATGATCTATGAAGATTATGTCGTATGTAAAGTTCATTCTGCTTCTACAAAAATTAACCCCTCATTGCCAGACTTTTGCCATCCTGATATCCTTAAAATATGGCAGCAGTCTACTCCTAAATCAGGGAATTTAAGATGGGTATACAATAGCTGTCAATCAAACAGTCAGGGCTATGGGAAATCCAAGACAGCCGCCTGGCTTTTTCTGGCTCCCTGACAATCCTCATTTTTTTATTTGATGGGATAAAGTCTTCCCTGGCTGCAGGGTTACTGCCCTCACAATGGAAAAAAAAAAAAAATTACATTTCACTGAATATTAAATTCTAGTTTTGTTCATTAAGGTCTGTGTTACCAAGACTCACTTCCCAGATAGTACCTTGCTGTTATATTATATTGCTAAAAAGTTTAATTGAATTATTAAAGGACACTCTAAGTTTGTTTCTGAAGCTTATCTCAGTAATCTATTTTTGGATGAAGATCAGATGCCACATGACCCACAATCAGGGGATTATACACACTGGAAAAGACATAATTTAAAGGACTATTTCCAACCTGGATGGATGGGGACCCATTTGGGGTTGGCTAAATGACTGTCTTTGTAACTACACCCTCAATTTTAATCAGACAAGCCTGGAGTGGGATCCCTGGTCAGAGGAGGATGAATATGATGTACATGAAGATTATTTCACTTTGTGTTGGGGAAATTCAAGGAAAAATGCGACTAAGAAATATATTAATGAAGACCATAATCCCAAAAAAAGTTTGGCCCTGGGAACTAAGTATGTGGGGATTGGTGTGACCACCAGACACTTACTTAGTTTAACCTCCCGACAAGACTCTCCTCCAAAATATAACATAATTCAGCTAATATTCAGAAGTTTGTTATGCCAATCTCCCTGTCACACTCATAATCAGTCAGAGCCTGGATTCTCCCCTTTATGTGTAGGTGATTATTTCCTTGGAGTTTGGCCTTCCCAATATAAGCCTAGGCCATGGGACCTCAGTCTATTTCCAGAGGAAAACTCCCAAAAGGTCAGGGCCTGCGGGCTTCCCTGGTGGCGCAGTGGTTGAGAGTCCGCCTGCCAATGCAGGGGACAAGGGTTCGTGCCCCGGTCCGGGAAGATCCCACATGCCGTGGAGCGGCTGGGCCCGTGAGCCATGGCCGCTGAGCCTGCGCTTCCGGAGCCTGTGCCCCGCAACGGGAGAGGCCACAACAGTGAGAGGCCCGCGTACCGCAAAAAAAGAAAAAAAAAAAAAAAAAAAAAAAAAAAAAAAGGTCAGGGCCTGGCTCTGGGGACCCACAACGGGGGTATCCTTGAGGGACACCAGATTTTCATTTCTATCCGGTAATGGGGTCTATCTGGATCTTCCCACACTTTGGAGGGGCTCCTCTACAATTATTGCTGCAGTCCCAGAGGTGACCATTATGACTATAAAAGATTCAGCTTCCTCAGGAGGCATTCCCAACCTTGGCTCCTTCCTCGAGGAGGCCTTAAGGCCTGTCCGGGAGAGACAAAAATGAACCACTGATTGGGGGGGGACATGCTTATGATAACCCAATTCTTGATCGGCCCAAAATAATACGTAGTGTCTTTAGAGGGCTCTCTTGGTTTGCAGGCATACCCCTCTTAGAGAGGAGCGTCCTCAATCTCACCATCATACTCTAGGAATCTTGGAAGGCTACGGTAGCAGCCATTGAGGAACAGCAGTCAGCCCTAGGCTCTCTGACCGAGGTGGTTTTACAAAATAGGAGGGCCCTTAATGTTATAACAGATGAGGCAGGGGGTGTCTGTGCCCTACTAAGCAGCTTCTATATTAATACCTCTGGCCAGGTTGAAGAAGACCTTCCGATTCTAAAGAAAAACATCAAATTAATAGAAGATTTAAAAGAGAGAACAGGACAGGGCCCCAGCTTGTTTTCCAACCTCCTCTCCTCTATGGGGATCTAGTTATGGACATGGCTATCGCCCTTTCTGGGACCATTAATCCTGATAGCCTTTGTTTTGTTGTTCAGCCCCTACATTATTAACACATTATCTAAGTTCATCTCCCGACAGGTTCAAAAGATTCAATTCCAGATGGTGCTACAACAAGGATACCAGCCAGTTGGCACACGGACTACATCGGAACAAGCCGCCTTATTGTTCCGCAGGTTCTCATCTCCCTCTGTAAATACACCCTGACAGAGAGCGGGCACTGGGGCCCAGGGCCCCACGACGCCCCTGTCCAGCAGGAAGCAGCTAGGAACGGTCATCACCCCTTTCCCCAATAACCTGGGTTCCTATGGCCTGAGATGGGGATAGGCAGATAGTTAGTCATGAGCGGGGTGTTAAGGGGCCAAAGATTTGGCCCATAAATAAAAAGAGGGGGAAACGTGGAGCCCTACATCAAGGACACTCTACATCAAGGACACAGGACAAAAATTCTGGAATTAACCAAGCCCCCATAGCAACTGTTGCCATGGGTCTCCTAATCTAAATCGGACAGCCCCCCGACTCCATATTAGGCAAAATAATCACCATGTAGTAATCTTGTAGCATCCTGACCAATCACCTAGTGCCATCCTGCCAGCAGGAATTTTCTTTGTCTTGAGACTATAAAAGTTGACTACTAGCCCACAAAGGGGGTCGGCTCTCCCTGGTCTATCAGGAGGTCGGCCCACTGTATTTGCAGAGCCCCTCACTAACTCTGCTCTTTGTTCTCAATAAACTCACTCTTTCCTAAAATACTTAGTGTCTGGAAATTCTTCTTCCATCCCGCACTTGGACCATGACAAATATTACATAAACTCATAAAATGTAAGTTCCAAAAGAAGATTGTTTCTATGAAAACTAAGTTAAATGTTTTAGAAAAATACAATAATAGTAAATTGCTGAAAAAATATTTTGAACTAGTGTGGGTGAGAAAACTCCAACAGTTAGGGTAAAATCATAAAAAGCTAGAAGGATTCTCACTCGGATTACTCCTAAAGGTCTTCCTCTAAGACTTGTCCACTTTAAAGAAAGGTATAAGAGCATCATTAACGCAAAATTGATGACACAAAAATTAACAGTAGAACCATAGTCAAAGAAAATGCCTAAGATCTAGTTCAAGAGACTGGCAAATGTGCATTCATACGTTTTAAATTAAAATATTTAGGGTATTATGTATTTTTTTATGATTTTCTGCTTTAACCAGTTTTTGTATTATTAAATGAGGAAATACTAATTCCAATTATATTGGCTAAGGGGACATCTTCTCTAATGAAAAACTACACAATTTGAGAAACACTCTAATAGACAAATAGATCAATGAAATAGTGTTCAGAGATGGATTAAACAGGAAATTTGGAAAATATGTATTCCAAATAGATAGGAAGAAGATAGATAAATCAACTAACGATGTTGAGAATATCAACTAGTCATTTGGAAAAAAATACTATACAGCTGGATCTTTTTCGTATTCTTACCAAAAAAATAAATTAGAAAAGAAAAACAAATATATGATATATTAAGGTCAAAATATTCAAAAAAGCACTAAATATTTAATTTAAGTTACAATTATGAGGAAGATCTTTTAAGCATAACATTACAAATAAGCCATAAAGTATTAAAAACAAGACAACCAGCCCAAAATGGAGTTGTTTATGCTAAGTCCCACATCACCAAACTGAGACAATCAGTTTTGGCTCTCCTAGAAGGAAAACTTTAATCAATCAGAAACCACCTAATCAGCACTAGTGGGGTCACCTGCCTGACAGAGGCCTGCTATCCCATGAAGCAAAGTAACTTTGTATTAACCCACCGCTTCTCTCCCTACTTTATTTTTCCTCGTTCCTGCTCCCTTCTGCCTACAAAAGTCTTTCATTTTGAACAACTGCCCGGAGCTCCTTTCTATTTGCTAGAAGAGATGCTACCCGATTCAAATTGATTTTTGCTCAAATAAACTCTTAAAATGTTTTCTATGTCTCAGTTTATCTCTTAACAGTTCTGTTAGTAACAGTAAGAAGTGGGGACCGAAGGAGACCCCCGACGGCCCCAGGCGCAACGAGCAACCAGACGTGGTACCTGCTGAGCCCTGAGCTCGCTGACTCTTCCGCCTCAGGAGGTGCTGGGTCCGTCCCTCTTGGAGTCTCGACGGCTTTTGTCTCAGGAGCTTTTAGACTTCATTTGAACATTACTTTCTCCAGACTCGGTCTAGAAACCAGTCGGAGTCGAACTGGGTCTGACTTAGAAACGCGACCGGGTAGGGGGTGGGACCACGGAACTCGTTCCGGGTCGGACTGAGTCTGACTTAAGCAGGATTGGACCCAGCGCGAGGAGTGACGTGAAAAAAGTTTTAAATCCAAACAAGCAGGTTATCCTTACCCAGGATAATCTTGCATTATAGTGGCCACAGCTGAGGATAATCTTGCATTATAGTGGCCACAGCTGAGAACTTTTAACCTGGATAAGCTTATCCATTTACAAGGTGCCTTAGAGAAAAGGGGATCTCAGCCTAGCGCTCACTATAAAGCGTAGAGGGAAAACTATTTTTCCTCCTCTTCAGTCTTTCGTGACCAGGATGAGACTTGCTGGGACACCCCACTCACTCCAGAGCCTACAGAATCCTGGGGAAACTGGCAGAAGCAAGCAAAGGGTAAGAATTCTTACCAAAGTCAGCTCTCCTAGATCTCTATCTGTGGTGCCTTGTCGAGAGAGCAAGGTAAAGCTTCTCGTTGTTCCTTTCTTTCCAAATTCAGATTGGCAGGCAAAAACATTTGTAAGATTTATTCTGTATCGAATCGTGATTTGTGAATTTGCTTTCGGGCACCCACTGGTTGTCGACACATTCCTAGGGCCAGCTATCACCTTCTTGTTTGTCTCGTTTTGTGTCCTGAGAACTTAACTTGGCTTTCTGCCTGACTGGGGTATGTGGGTCTCTTGTGTGTGCAGGAAGCTCCACTGTTAGGTTAGGGGCCCCAAAATATGGCTGGACATAAATGTGGATTGCAGTCCATTGGCGGCCACGGTCATACTGTTGCCATTTCAAAGATCCCGGCATGATGCATACAAGTAGATGATTCTCTAGTGCCAATTCATGGGCCCAGAATTAAAGCAAGACCACGTGTTTCTTTTTTTGATCTCCCTGTATCCAGTTGTCTTTTGGAATTAAGGGTTCCCGATTGATGTTCTAGCCATTAATCTTAGACAACAATATGGGTTCATATATCTATTAATGTTTACAAAACAACATCACCACAGACACGACTGACCTAAAAACCTGAGTTTCAGAGTCACCTATAGATAAATTAAGGATTATAACAAGCAGCAAAAATCAGTTGCCCTTTGGAAAAGATGACTTGATGAGAAGTCAGAAGGATGTCTAATGATTCTGGGGTGGCCACTGCATAATTGAACAGCTTAAGTGAATGTTGTGCATCCTTATTAAATATGAACTCAATAACCAAGACTTTATTGATTAAAAATTAAGTGTTTTGAAAAAGTATTATTACATTTTTCATTTTTTTTATATTTTCTACTTTAATTTTTGCAGTAACATGAGAAAATTGAAACTTTTTTAGTGATATTTAACTCAGAAATATTAATATTTAACTTAGAAAGAAGCAATTTGACACAGGTTATTAATGAAAAACTATATATTATAAACATGAATTATACCTTTTACTTAATATTATCATGGCTAACAGTAAAATCTGCATCTATGCTTACATAGTGGCTTTTAGGAAATTTCAAAATATGGTAGATAATAAGTTGACCAGTGTCTGCTATTTAAAGAAAATTGCTTGCATTTTTTTAAAATGATCGGCAGCTGAGTTTGGCACATTGGAAATCCCTGGTTGGTGAGGCTCTGGGGATGAAGACAGGCATATTTCATTTGTACCCCCAAAAAGGATGGTAGTTCTAGAACTTTGCAACACATTGGAAGTTGACAGGACTATTTAATGACTTGGGCCCCAGGGGTATATCCCAAAACGATGAAAAGAATTTCCAAGATCTCTGTGAAATATGATTTACTGGACAGAAAATTATGCAAGTCAACTGAAGAGAATCAGAAGTTTCCGTGAGAACTGGGAGTTTTCCTAAGAGTTGTTTTTCTATCTTCCATGAAATTGGCCATTTTCTATGTTTTCAATAGATTTTTTCCTTTCCTAAAGTCTTGAAAAAAGGATGAATGGGGCAACATCACTGAAAGCCTCTTTAGGGATTTTTCTAATGATAATTAACTCTGAGAAGGAGCTCTGCATTCCTTTTATGTAAAGTTTCCTATGGCATAGCTTTGCACCTGAACTGTAGTATAGTTTTATGCTTTCAGATAACCAATGGGAACCTGGTTTCTCCCATGATATGAGGGCCTTAGTGTCTTAATATATATGAGAAATACCTGGGGTAAAATTTAGTGCTGTATTTAGCAAAAGTGAATGCTTCTTCATACTAAAACAAAATGTATACATTTTTCTGCATTTTTTGCCAATATAATCACCATTTATTCAGGAAAAAATGGCTACCTCTCATCACATACACATACATATACATAAATGCTACACCTACCCTACACACACACACACACACACACACACACACACACACACACACACACACACACACACATTTTCAGGGCTTATCCTATGCCAAACATGATATTCTGTACCTGGAAGGCACAGAACTGTCAAAGGGTAGTATACTACTACACCAGAGAGTCGTAAGTGTGGCCAAATCATGAAGTTTTAGTGATGTGAGAGGAGAGGACTTTCTCAATACACAGTGACAGTTGTCACTTAGATGCGTCTCCAGCCCTACCCCCTCATTTCATGGAGGGATGAAGTTGCAAACATAAGTAAACAATAAAAAGAAAGAAAACCTTTTTTCAAAAAAAAAAAATCTGCAAAATATTGGATCCCAAACCTCACAGCTTTAATATACTGGGGGAAACAGTTTTCGGGGCTTAGGGAAAGGCCTTCTCTTCCCTCCTGCCCAGAGAAACCAGCTCTGCTGGGGCCCCATGGAGGAGGGAGGAGGGTTTGTTGTAGGCTTGCAGTGCAGTATGCAATAACAATATCTAGGAGAAGTGATAATAACAGACAACATGAAAGGCTGCTAGAGCTCAGAAAAGGAAGCAAGCTGTGTATACCATGTGGTACACTCCAAGACTTATGTCTGAGTAGACAAGAGAATCTGGCTAGAGTGCAGCTGCGGGGAAAAAAACAACATATGCCTTGGAATATATACGATGTGTGATGCTGTGTTGAAATAAACAGTGTGTGTCTATAACATAAATAGAGAAGTGCAGATAGAATTCATGTGTAGACAAATACAGTAAGTGGGTTTTTTTAATAAATGTGAACACTTATTTTTTTTAATGAATTTATTTATTTATTTTTGGCTGTGTTGGGTCTTCATTGCTGCAAGCAGGCTTTCTCTAGTTGTGGTGAGTGGGGGCTACTCTTCGTTGGGGCGGCTTTTCTTGTTACGGACCACAGGCTCTAGGCGCACGGGCTTCAGTAGTTGTGGCATGCAGGCCCAGTAGTTGTGGCTTGCAGGCTCTAGAGCACAGGCTCAGTAGTTGTGGCACATGGGCTTAGTTGCTCTGCAGCATGTGGGATCTTCCCAGACCAGGGCTTGAATCCATGTCCCCTGCATTAGCAGGTGGATTCTTAACCACCGCGCCACCAGGAAAGTCCTCAGTGTTAAGAGTGGTTAAAACTGGGTGGCTGGATATCTGCAACTTTAATATTCTTTATATAATTTTCTATTTTTCCAGTTTTCCTGTGATTAAGTATGCTTTATAATATACAGTGCTTTATAATAAGAAAAGTTAACAATGTTAAGATAATTTTCATCTTTACTCTTATTTGGTCGACAAAAATCCTGAAAAGCAATTGGTGCCTTATCAAAATCCTCTGGATAGACATCCAGGAACAACAGCTTTAGAAATTCCAAAACTACTGAATTTTTCTATTTGAATTAGCACTTTATAAGGTTCATTGTATGTCCAGCATTATCTCAAAGTTATAGAATAACTATAACTAGAATTATAACTATATTCTATAACTAGAATTATAACTAACTAGAATTATTTTTGTTTCAGCACATATTTACCTACCAAATGAGCTTATTATTTTTTAAAAAGAAACAGCTGCTTATTCTTTCAAGAGTGAAATTGTAAGTTTGCTTTTAAATCATATTATTGTATAAAATTATATAAATAACTACTTCTCTAGTTGAATTTTATCTTTTATTTTACCATCCAGATGCAATGGAGAAAAAAATTAAAAAATAAAATTCTAGGCTATATAAAAATATTGCTAACATAACATTTATTCTCCATTTAAACAGCAATGCAGGCACACTGCAGAGGAAATATTTCCATATGGCATGCATAAACACCCTGGTTAGTGATCCCTTAAGAGTTTCTGTGCTGTACTATGTTTGAAGACTGGGGGAATATTTCTATAGCATTTTCCACATTTTTGCATTTTTTCTTATTATAATTTTTTCATATTTACTTTAAATCATATGACTCTATTACTACTTTTTTGTGTATAGACTACTCTTTTTTTTTTTTTTTTTTTTTTTCCTGCGGTACGCGGGCCTCTCACTGTTGTGCCCCCCCGCCTTTGCGGAGACAGGCTCCGGACGCGCAGGCTCAGCGGCCATGGCTCATGGGCCTAGCCACTCCGCGGCCTGTGGGATCTTCCAGGACCGGGGCATGAACTCGTGTCCCCTGCATCGGCGGGCGGACTCTCAACCACTGTGCCACCAGGGAAGCCCTCTCACTGTACTTTGGATTTGCATTTCTCTAATGATTAGTGATGTTGAGCATCCTTTCATATGTTGGTTGGCAATCTGTATATCTTCTTTGGAGAAATGTCTATTTAGGTCTTCTGCCCATTTTTGGGTTGGGTTGTTTGTTTCTTTGATATTGAGCTGCATCAGCTGCTTACATATTTTGAAGATTAATCCTTCATCAGTTGCTTCATTTGCAAATATTTTCTCTCATTCTGAGGGTTGTCTTTTCGTCTTGTTTATGGTTTCCTTTGCTGTGCAAAAGCTTTGAGTTTCATTAGGTCCCAACTGTTTATTTTTGTTTCTATTTCCATTTCTCTAGGAGGTGGGTCAAAAAGGATCTTGCTGTGATTTATGTCATAGAGTGTCTGCCTTTGTTTTCCTCTAAGAGTTTTATAGTGTCTGGCCTTACATTTAGGTCTTTAATCCATTTGGAGTTTATTTTTGTGTAGGGTGTTAGGAAGTGTTCTAGTTCCATTCTTTTTCTTGTAGCTGTCCAGTTTTCCCAGCACCACTTATTGAAGAGGTTGTCTTTTCTCCATTGTATATTCTTGCCTCCTTTATCAAAGATAAGGTGACCATA
>NC_041219.1:22251756-22276118 GCF_002837175.3 Physeter macrocephalus
GCTCACGGGCCCAGCCGCTCCGCGGCATGTGGGATCCTCCCAGACCGGGGCACGAACCCGTGTCCCCTGCATCGGCAGGCGGACTCTCAACCACTGCGCCACCAGGGAAGCCCTAGACTACTCTTAACTACTATCAAAATTGTTGAATATCTTTGGTTAGTGTGTACTATTTACCTTAGAAGCTAGAAAACTGATTTCTAAGGAGAACCAAAGATATATAAATATAATGTATGCATGTATACCTATGTATATAGGTGTGTATATACATACGTACATATATGCATATATATACACACAGATATACATACATACAGGACATCATGGGATTTTTGCTTGAAAAATAAATTATGGCAGACCAAACACTGGTAGGAAGAGATGTGACTGAGACAGGAAGAGGTTTGCCCAGGGAGAATTGATATCAAATTCAGGAAAAACAAGTAAGGTTGCTTTATTCTCCATCTCCCTTCCATTTTTTTTGTATATCTCTGTTAATATATTTCCCATGGTGTTTCTCAGAAGCTTAATCCCTGGAAACAGTACTAGAAGAAAAAAATATATCATGGTCAAGAAATATGGGGAAAAGCTACACAGTAATATTGCTTTCTGTAAGAACATTAGAATATTAAAGGTTCTGAGAAGTTCCGTAATAATAAATCTGTCCAATTTTTCCTGAATCTCTAACTGCAATGAAGATGTTTTAAAAATAATATTAGGGCTTCCCTGGTGGCGTACTGGTTGAGAATCTGCCTGCTAATGCAGGGCACACGGGTTCGAGCCCTGGTTTGGGAAGATCCCACATGCCGCAGAGCAACTAGGCCCGTGAGCCACAACTACTGAGCCTGCGCGTCTGGAGCCTGTGCTCCACAACAAAAGAGGCCGCGATAGTGAGAGGTCCGCGCACCGCGATGAAGAGTGGCCCCCGCTTGCCACAACTAGACAAAGCCCTCACAGAGAAACGAAGACCCAACACAGCCAAAAGTAAAATAAAATAAATAAAAGAAATGCATTTCCATTTAAAAATAATAATAATATTAAATAGCACCCATACAACACATTATCCAATCCTTGTCTGTCATTATCACACTTACCTTTTAGACATTAAATTCATAAATGTTCTAATCTTTAATATTTTTATGAGTTTTCTTCCTGTTCTTTTTTTAATTTTCTGTATATTCCCCCATTTCTTTTTTTTTTTTTTTTTTTTTTGTAGTATGCAGGCCTCTCACTGTTGTGGCCTGTCCTGTTTTGGAGCGCAGGCTCCAGACGCGCAGGCTCATTGGCCATGGCTCACGGGCCCAGCCGCTCCGCGGCATGTGGGATCTTCCTGGACCGGGGCACGAACCCGCGTTCCCTGCATCGGCAGGCGGACTCCCAACCACTGCGACAGCAGGGAAGACCCCCCCCCGCCCCACTTCTTATTCCTCCACTTGCTCACACACCTTTAACTGTTTCATTTGTTTACTTAGTCATTAATGTTTATTTAAAACACCTGCACTGTTTGTTACATTACGTTCATTTAACATTTTTCTCATTCCCCTTCATTCCTCTCTTTGTTACTAATTACCTTTTCCAAAACGGGAGCATTTGCATGGACCCTTCCTTCTGTTTCAACTATTTTCCCCCAACTTCACTTCCCAAATTCCTGTTTATCCCCTTCCACCACACGTACACACATATGCACAAGGTTAGGTATATTCACTATGTGCTACCTTAGTTCTGGGTGTTTTCATTATCACAGCACATTTACGGTAATTGGCCTTGTATTTATCTCTCACACTACACACTCTGAGAGGCAGAAACCATGTCTGTCCTTTCCATTGTTAAATCCTCAGAATCTACCATGATGTACAGAGTATATACATGTTTAATTGTTAAATTAATGAATAGATAATACTGCTAACACAGCTGTATTCTTCAAAGACTCTGAATATGTTTACACAAAGAGTATATTATTATAAGTATTTCATTGTTTGAGTGCAGTTGCTGTTGCAAAAGCTTATGTTGTTGAGTAGGTTGGTATTTTTCATGATTGAATAGCAGTTTGTTTATGGACCATTGATTCCATGGAGACAGGTAACAGCACTTTGTTGAGTTTAACAATTCTTTACAAATACTAATCTGAACCAATCAATTTTTGAAAAGTGACTTTGTATTGATCGACATACCTAGTCAGAGCAGTGAAAACATCCAAAGCTGTTTGGTGAAAAATATATATTTTTTTCTTGTTAATAAAGAATATCAGACCCCCAAAAATCCCAAACAAAGATACATTTAAAGTCATCTACATTTGAATGAAAAATGTATGGTTATTAACTATATTATATGCTTGGTTTATTTAAAATAACATTAACATGTTGTAAGGACCAAAAAATTCTATTTACTAAAAGTGGGTTTTATCTAATTGCAATACAGCACACTAGAAATTTAAACACGGAAGAATAATATAATGAAAAAGACTTCATGAAATGCATCACTAAATATTAAATATTTATTACGGCCTGATAGGTTGACTTATTTGGGTTATCAATAATTAATCACTCTGAAAACTTCTGATACTTTATAAATATCAAAGACTTTTAATAATTACTTTACAAATCCTAAGTAGCATAAAATCTACAGACTTCATATATCAATGGAAATGAATACAAGTTAAAAAGATGGGTGCTTTAAAATGAATACACTAAATCTAAAATATTCATATTTTGAAATGTTTGCTCTTATAAAGAAATGAGTGTGATGACAGGAAGGTAAAAATAATACCATCTCTAGACATAAATAGAGCATATGTATGAGCAAAAATGCCAACAGAGCAAACTTGCTGCCAATTCCTCTTTTGAAAATATTAAATATGCATCCAACTCACAATTAGTCTGGATAGAGGAGGAAGAAATAATTTACACAAATGAAATTCACAGACTATCACTTCAGCCATTTATATTAACTCTCTTCTCCAAATATATGAGAAATGCTAGAATTAACCATGTTGAATTTCAACTCCTTTATGTGTTTCTCTTTCAATTGTAATAACCATAATTTTGAGGATTATAATAATAATGATTGATATTGGTTTCACACTTATTGGGTAGACAATGCCCCATACCAAGAACTTTACATATATAATCTCATTTAATTCTCAATAATTTATTGGTAGATTTTATTATAGAAAAACCCCACCATAATGTAATAGGTGACGTATAAAACTTTCAACTGCATAATATAAAGTAATGTTATTGCAAGTGTAATTAAATGACTAGGTTGAGACTGCACAAGTGTTTTTTGCTGGGGGGAAGGGGTGAGATGCAGAATGCAGCCATCCTGGTCCCAACTGTAGCTTGGTATCACCTGATAACAGTTGTCAACTCTGGCTTACATATCTCTGTGTGTCTGACAATGATGGTTTGGACTCCTAGGTCATAGGCAGCAGTTCCAGGAATCTTTCAGTGCCCATTTGGTCAAATAGATATGAGGCGATTGGGCTGAGAAAATGCTAGGGACTTGGGGACTCACTCTCCTTCCTCTCACAAAAATAGGCTAGCCTGTCATTCATTCACCTGTCCTTTTGCTCCCATTCGAATCCCATCATGGCTACTCTCCACATGTAGTATGATTAATGGAAGCTAGACAGAGAAGAACTCAATGCTAATTGCATTACTGAATTTGTATTATCATCAAGTATTACAGTTTTATCAAACGTGTTTTAAGGAAATAGGAAACTAAAACTTAAGTTACATAACTTGCCTAAAATCATTCAGTAAGTAAATAAAATTTGAGAATTAATCCTAGGACTCTTTTCTTTGAAAGTAACAGAGATCAATGCCAGTTAACGAAACGCAAAAAGACGAAAACTAGTTTATGATAAGGATTGGGGTATTGTCTCTTGACCCTGTAGTTCAGAATACAAACAGGAAGAAACTGGAACTAGCTGAGCTGTACCACAGGTGACAAAGAAACGTCTCGATCTTTGCTTCTCTCTACATGTCTGCTTCATTCTACTGTTGTTACAAACCAGCTTTCTTGCTTCTATTCTTTGTGGCAGAAATAGACATCATCAGCTTCCAAATATTATTTCTTCCCTTTAAGAGATCAGACAGAATAAAGTTAAAATCTTAAGAGAGACCCTTGGACAAAAACAGAGACTCATGTATTGAATAAGAAAGAATTTATTGAGTATCTCTTGGGTTTCAGATATTTTTCTGGGTGCTGGACATACAAAAATAGACAAGATATGATTCTTGTTCTTGAGGAAGCTATAGTTTAGAGGAAAATGAATTTATATAAGCAAATAAGGTCTACATAACATGGAAAATGCTAAAACTGAAGTGCTTTAGGTGTTTCCTTTCTTCCATACTTCCCCCTACAATCAATATACCTCATAGAGCCTCATAGTTTACAAATCTGACCATGGAATTTCCCACTTTAAACCTCTCATAAACTTCTCATACACTTTGAATAAAATTCAAACTCATTATCACAGTCTAAACTTTCTACAAGAAATAGCCCTGGGCTTCCCTGGTGGCGCAGTGGTTGCGCGTCCGCCTGCCGATGCAGGGGAACCGGGTTCGCGCCCCGGTTTGGGAGGGTCCCACATGCCGCGGAGCGGCTGGGCCCGTGGTTTATCTTTCCAATTTCATCTCCTCCCATTCTATTCCTTGCTCCTTCCACAAGCCAAGCTCATTCCTACAACAGAAGACCTTTGCCGTTACTAATCCCTCTGCAAGGAAAATGCCAATCCTAGATCTGGGCTGATATCTTCCTGTAATTCATTTCATGTCAAATGTCGTCTCCTCAGAGAGTTCTTCTATAACCAAGATATAAAAAAGTACCCCCTCTTTAGTTACTCTTTATTGTCATGCCCTGTTTTACGTTCTCACGGCACTTATCCCTAATGTGGTCACTTGTTTAATGTCTGTGACGCCCAAGGAGTCAATTCTATGAGCAGGAATCTTGTCTGTTTTCTTCACCACTATGTGCCCCACAGTGTAGAACATCTCCTGGCACATAGCAGGCATCCCACACAATTCTTGGTGGAATGAGGTAATGAATGTACAGTATGTGGGACAGGCAAAGAAGAGGGGCCTTTTGGACAAACACAGAGATTCATGTAAGACTTCCTAGAAGAGCAATTGCCTTCAGTCTTTTATTCTTTATACTCAAAATTTTAGATACTTCTAATACTTCTTCCAATAATATGGTTTCTAGACCTCACCAGTTTCACAATCCAAATGGCTGTCTCTTTGACAAATCCCAGTTTTAAGTCTCTTAAAATATGATTCAAAACTGAATACAGTAATGCCAAAAGAGTCTGTCTAGCACAGAGAATAGTCGGGTATGTACTTTTTATGATTTATTCCTTGCATTTCTATTAATCCAAACTAAGAACAGGCTAATTTTTAAATAGCATAAACCAATAAAATATCATGGGCTCAAATTCAGGTTATAGTGAATTAAAACTTGCAGTTATCCTGTCACTAGTGGAACAGCAATTCCCTTGGTTCTTGCCCTCTCAAGGGAAACAATTCAGTCAAGAGGCATAGAGCAGTTTTAAGTAGCAGGAGTTTTATTAAGCAAAGCAAAATTATGCTCTCAAGAAAGGATGAGAGTGAGCTCTCTGGAAACCAGAAGCAACCCCACAATGGGGTAGGGTTGTGTTTTTTAGAGTGGTAGTCCCTCTCTGTGTCCTGTGTCATTTGACTGACCAGTTGATTGACAGCTTCAGGTTTTATAGATTTTCTCCTAGTGTGCAGGTGCTTACCTATAAGCACCCAAGTGAAACCCATGGTGAGGCAAAAACCGCAATGCTAATTTATTATAATTACAGCATAATGAACCCTGGGTCCCTTTGAGTCACCCTTTAGGTCTTGGGGCCCCTGTGCTAACCTGTGCTGGTGGTTTTATCTTGCTCGGTCCTGATATGGCTGGAAACCTAGTGGTGGTCCTTGACCACAAGAGGGAGGCTCTCTGGGTGTGTTCTGATCACCAGTGTCCAAGTGAGGGAGGGAAAGATGACCCCATCCAGGATGGGGCGGGACCCGCTTATGTGTGACTAGCTTCCTAACAATCATTACTGCTGCTAACCCTCATTCTATAGAGTGACAATTCATATCTATACCAAAATACTGATGTTTACTTTCATTCCATTAAATTGCATTTTATTAGTCTCAGCCTATATTCTAAACTATTGAGATCATTTTTTTCTTTTTTTATTGAGATATAATTAATATAAACTGTATTAGTTTTAATGGTACAACATTATATACCATTTTATATATGTATACATGGTGAAATGATTACCACAATAAACTTAGTTAACATCCATCATCATGCGTGGTTACAAAGTTTTTTTCTTGTGATGAAAACTTTTAATATCTACTCTCTTAGTAACTTTCAAATTTATAATAGAGTATTGCTAACTATAGTCACCATACTACATTATATCCCCAGGACTTATTTATCTTATACTGAAAGCTTGTACCTTTTGACCACCTTCACCCATTTCAACTGAGATTATTTTGAACATTCTTTTTATCACCCGTCATATTAGTTATCTCACTTAGCTTTTGTCAGCAACAAACTTTAGTAGCATGGTTTCTCTGTCACCCTCCAAGTTATTGATTAAAATGTGGATGGTTAATCAATATTCCTCTACTGCTAAACCTACTAAACCAGCTCCAAATTGATCTTTGATGTGAGTGCTGTATCTGTTTTTCTACAATGATAATGAAAGAGATTTTTTCATGTTCCTCACGTATCACCAACTTCAATTTTTTTAATAAAGGTTTCTCTACTTTTTCAAGATGGAGGTTTGTAATTGATAGAAAAAATAGAAAGCAAGAAAGCTGAAGCATATGTCTTACCATAAATAGTAATAGATTTTAACACTTAAACTCATTTCTTATAACATAATTATAAAAAATAAAATTTAACTTTATTTTCACCCAGTAAATACTGATTTTTATATTTAAAAGTTAACATTTCTAATTCAAATGCTAATTTTAAGTCTTTCACAAATTTTGCTGTGCAAAGAAAAATAAAGATTTTTTTTAAATTTTATATTGTAGTGTAGTTGATTCACAATGTTGCATCAGTTTCAGGTGTACAGCAAAGTGAATCAGTTATACATATACATATATCCACTCTTTTTTAGATTCTTTTCCCATATAGGCCATTACAGGATATTGAGTAGAGTTCCCTGTGCTATACAGTAAGTCCTTATTAGGTATCTATTTTATATATAGTAGTGTGTATATGTCAATCCCAATCTTCCAATTTATCTCTCTCCCCTTACCCCCGGGTAATGATAAGTTTGTTTTCTATAATTTTTTTTTTAAGTTTAAGACAAAATACAGAGGAGAGTATTTAAATCACAAGTAACTAATTTGAACTAATTTTGTTAGTAAATATAAAAATCTGAGATAAATTAATAATTTTCTGAAAAATATAACTTATCAAAACTGACAATAAAAGAAAGTCTAAAAAGAACCCCCCCCAAAAAAGTAATTTAAAAACTGTCAAAGAGATACTCTGCCCTCCAAAAAAAGTATTAGTTCCAGATGACTTCAAAAGGAAAATTATCTGTAATTTAATCTATCAAGGAGAAAAAGGAGGAAAACTTTTTAATATTTTTTTCTGGGTCATATCAGAAATCAATTTTGTTTTTGCATACAAAGAGCAACCATTTGGAATAAATAATGGGAGAAATTACTGCAATTAAAATATCAGCAAACCTGATTAAATACCTAGGAATAAGTTTAACAAGAAGGTTATATTTCAGTAATAAATGCCCCAAATGTCTTTGGTTTACAAGACGAAATGTTTATTCCTCATTCATATTCCATGCCCTTGGAGAGTTGCCTGCTTATATTTTTCATGTTTTCTTCATTTGGGGATGCAGGTTGAAAGAGCACCATCTATCAAGGACATGTTGGCCTCATGGCAAAGGGAAAGGCTGATAATCTTTAAACTTTCTGTCGATAAGTAACATATGTCACAGCTGCTCACATGGTTAAAGCAAGTAATGAGGCCAAAACTGATGATAGTTGAATGAGGAATTCTAATCCTTCACAAGGATGAGAGGTAAACAATTAGTACAACAAAACAACAACAAAATCTACTACCTCAATTAATTGTAACCCTGATAAAAAAACCTGATTTAAGAAGAAATATACAGTTGTATCTCACTTATGAATATCGATGCAAAGCAATTAGAAAGCCTAATGAATGTTTATTACTTCATAAACTGGGATTCATTCCATGTATTCAAAGATAATAATTTAACAGTAGAAAAACTTAATAACTTAATCTTATTAATACATATAGAAAAAAGTGTGATCAATTCCACAGACACTGCAACAAAAATTTAATACTCATTTTTATTTTAAAAAAACCTCATTAAAATAAAACTGATAGATACTTTCTTATAACAGTATGCCAGCATTACATTGAATGGAGCCACACTGGAGGCATTTAAACAAATTGATACTGCAGACAGGTTCTCTGACAGCATTGTAATAACATTCTACTAAAAGTATTAGCCAATGCATTGAGATAATAAATGAAAATTAAAGATATTACAAAATTAAAAATAGAAGAAATGAAACTATAACTACTTTCAGCTGAAATTGTGTACCTGGAAACAGAAAAGAATCCATTATAAAAGCTCTACAAAAATAAGAGAATTTAGTTTAGTACCTCAGTATTCAGAAAACAATTGCCTCCATTTTATACAAAGAATAACTATTAGGCAACAAAGCTGTAAAGGAAGCAAATATTGCAATTATAATAGCAAAATGACAAAATACCCAGGAATAAACTTAACAAAAAATATACAAAACCTGTATGAGGGCTTCCCTGGGCGAAGTGGTTGAGAGTCCACCTGCCGATGCAGGGGACACGGGTTCGTGCCCCGGTCTGGGAAGATCCCACATGCCGCGGAGCGGCTAGGCCCGTGAGCCATGACCGCTGAGCCTGCGCGTCCGTAGCCTGTGCTCCGCAATGGGAGAGGCCGTAACAGCGAGAGGCCCGTGTACCGCAAAAAAACCTGTATGAGAAAAAGTAAAAGGCCGCAAAAGTAGGTTCAAACAAGTGGTAAGATTTTCCATATTTATAATTAGGAAAACTCAACTTCATAATGACATCAATGCTCCTTACATATATAAATGTAATATGATCCCTATAAAAACACCAGTGCATTTTAATGAAACTGTACAACTTAAAGTTTATAAAGAAAAAGCTAAAAAGCAAGAGTAGCAGGTCTGAAAAAAGGAGAGCAACAAGGTGGGAAGAGCCCTATTAGGCATTAAAATATACTATAAAGGGTCAAAATTTAAAACAGTGTGACAATAGAAAGTCCAGAAATATACCCAAATGTATACAGGGACTTAAGGTATTATTGAGTGTTGTTGGGCAATTGAGTAGTCATCTTGAAAAAGGTAAAGTTGAATATTTACTTCACATTATACTCCAGAATAAACTCTAAATAGATCAAAGATTTAAGAATAAAAGTAACATGATTTATCTAGAGAACAGATGGGCAAAAAAAGACTAAAACTTGAAAAAAAAAACAACCCTGAATGGTTGGGATATAGAGAAGTAATGATATGGGGGCTTGGCCATTGCAGCAGAGTACCATCAAGGAAAGAGAACCTAGATAACCAATTAGGTAGGTAGATAGATAGATTTAATTCAAGGAATTGGTTTAGACAATTATGGAGTGTGGGGGACTGGCTAGGCAAGACCAAAATCTGGAGGACCGTCCATCAGGAAGGGCAGGCTGGAAACACTCATGCAGGAGCTGAAGGTGCAGTTCACAGGTGGAATTTCTTCTTCCTCCCAGAGACATCATTTCTGCTCTTAAGGTCTTTCAACTGATTATTTCAGTCCTACCGAGGTTACTGAGGATACTCTCCTTTACTACATCTACAAAATGCCTTCACAGCAACACCTAGTTTAGTGTTTGATTGAATAACTGAGGGACTCTAGCCTCTCCAAGCTGACACAAAAAAACTGTCCCTGACACAGGAAGAAACAATGTCCTCATGAGAGGGCTTCTATCTATCAGAATGTCCATGGAGCATCAGATTAAGGTTATTTTAAAAATTAAGACATGCTCTTTTCAGACCTTTCAATATGTCATAACTTTTTTCTTGGGGAAACATGTAGGATAAAAACTCAAAGAACTGCGCAAAACAAGTGATAAGCATAAATGGCTTCCAATTCAAGACAACAGACTGTATGCTGTTGCATCCCTTTCCTCCCAAGTGGACTAAAATTCCAATTAAGAAATGCTTAAAGAAATAACTTTAAGAACCCACTAGGAAATTAGAAACAACTCTAGGTATTTCAAGCATAAAGGGAATTAATACAGAAAAGAAAGGAAGTTTACAAAATAATTGGAAGGGCTCAAAGAAAAAAAATCAGGAATAAACAGCTACTAGTTCTTTAGATCACAAAACAGCAAACTGCAATCAAGAGGTCAGGAAACCACCATACAAGTTCAAAAAGCCACAGTTGCTCTCAACCCCCAAGCCAATGACTGGCAGTGGAACGTGGAGTCCAGCTGGATGCTGCAGAAGCACACATCTGCTCGAGCTTTATGCAACTGCCAGAGGAAGAATGGTTTCTGCTTCTCTTTTTCTTCCCAAGTCTCCATTAGTGCATCTTATTTAGAACATAAATTGCATCAAAACCGTTGAACCAACGTATTCTAGAAATGTAGTTCCCATACTTTCAGCCCCTCGAGAAAGAGTAGAAAGCATAGAAAAAGAGTGGAAATGAATAACACAACTAACAAAGAGATTGAGAGAGCGTTCAACATCAAGAAATTGCAACATATTTCTAGAAGACATAAATCAGATGGAAGGGTTCTGATAAACAAAGTGGAAACTACTGAAGCCCACCCGCCTAGAGCCCATGCTCCACAACAAGAGAAGCAACCGCAGTGAGAAGCCCGTGCACCACAGCCAAGAGTAGCCCCCGCTTGCTGCAACTAGAGAAAGCCTGTGTGCAGCAACGAAGACCCAATGCACCCAAAAATAAATAAAATAAATAAATTTATATTTTAAAAAAACAAAGTGGAAAAGGCAGCAGTCTAGAATATGCAAATAATTGAGCTGCAGTGAATGAGGCAGCCTATTCTTGCAGTGTAATTATGACCAGGCATAGCCTCAGGGTGTACACGTATAGAGGATAAAGAAAAGGTAAAGGTACAGAAAGAGATTAACTGAAGATCTTTTTATTAACCACTATGCCAATTGCTCCCATCTCTACACTCTCATGCATAGAATCAATAAAAAGCAGTTTAAATTGGCCAAAAATTAATTTGTTTTCTCTTAATACTTGTGTGAAAGTAAATTAGGGGAACTCGCATGGGAGTTAATATCCAGCGCATATCCCTCATCATGTTATTATTTGTGAGGCAACTGACCTTCAGTACATCGAAAACAACATAGCTATAATATTTTTCAGCTCCTCCTATTGAGAAGTAGAATCTCTTTTCCCATCCCTGGACTGCTCTTTGTGACTTATTTTGACCAATAGAACATTGCAAAAGTGACCCTGTGCGAGCTCTTGAAGCTCCTGTCTTCATCCACTTGGAATCCTCCTACTTGTGTCATCATGAGAAGAAGCCCAGCATGGAAGACCACATGAAGAAGACTGCCCAGGCTTCCTGCCTGTCCAGCCCTGACTTCTGAGCCTCAGAACTTGAGATCATCAATCCCAGCTGAACTTCCAACCTAATGAACCCACATGAGTGATCCCAGGTGACACGAGCAGAAGAGGATGAGAAGTACTTTATGGCCATGGAATTTAGGGGTCTTTTGTCTATAACAAAGGCTAACTTTAACATTACTCAGACAATCCTCAGCTCCCTGCACACTCAATACAATTAAAGTTTATCCTATCCACAAACTCACTACTCCTTCCCTCACCTCCTTTATAACTTGTTCAAATACCCGATACTCAAGGAGGTCTTTTCTAACTACCTTATTTTAAATTATAACCACAATCACCACCATCCTCTTATACTCCATTTCTACTTCTAGGAGACAGAGATTTCTACTTGTGTCACTCCCTACTGTTTACTCACTGCCTTCCTTGTACCTGCCACATAGTAGGCACTCAGTAAATATGTGTTAAGCAAATTAATGAATGAATTGATAGGGTATGAGTAGTAAAATATCAATTCTAGGAGGACTCACTTTTGAATGAAAGAGGGATCTTTACTTTGGCCCTCTAAAGATGAAAATGCAAATCTAGCATACCCTAAGGGAACAACAGGGAATAAGATTTGCTTTATGACCATAATGTGAATGCTCTTTACTGGTTTTCATATTTTAAAATTAGTCTATAGTTAAGTTATACAGGACAATTATAAAATAAAATGTAAATGTTATTAACCTCAACAACAAAACAATAAGAGCCTCCATAATAGTTATTAGAAAAAGAAGTGGGGAAGGAATAGGGTTATAATAACCCTGTTGTGCATAATGGGAAAAGAAAAATAAAAGCATTGTCTAAAGCCCATGGAACAAGAATTGGGTGCTTAATCTAGTATTAAATTACAAAGGTGACTTGTGGGAAAAGTGAAAATAATGACTATCAAAACATGGGAGGATAGCAAAGCCCAGGTTGGAATAGAAGAGGCAAATGCCTGAGTACAGATTAAGTTTCCTTATTTTCCAAGGAGAAGTTAAGTTGCTAGTAAGATAGTGTCAACCTATTGTTTAGATTTTCAAATGTAGCCACCAGAAGAACCAAAACAGGGACAGTTAAAAGAATTTACCTCTGGGGTATGGGCCTGGAATAGGGGCGGGTACCTGTTGTTTTTCTTATAAGCTCGATGGTAAAATTTAATTTTTCGCCATATTCACAATTTTTCTATTTTTAGAAACAGTAATGATAAAATGAATGAATAAAAATTACTTAAGTATAAAACAAAAATGAAATGTTCATCTTGAGGAAAGTGAAAATCATTGAACTTTTCTAGACGTTCTTTATAGACCATAAATAAATCTCCATAGTTTAAAATAAAAGAGAACTCATCTATGAGATACTAAAATTATGTAACATACAGGGGAGTTTGGAAAAATAAGGGTGACAGTGTCACTCATCATCTTGTTCATCTTTATGGTGCTCACAGATGTCAGAAGAGTAAAGCAATGCAAGGAATCCTGTATAAGTTTCCAGTGTTCTTGCTGACCTGTTTTACCAAGACCTCTCTGTAACTTTGATCCTATAACTCTTTAAGTTATTTCAGTTTGATTTTCTACAAACAGGAATTCAATCTCTGTGAACACCATAAATTTGTAGGTCAGGCAGCAATCAGATCAATTTTTACTTCTAACTTAGAAGTACAAAACGTTTTGTCTGGAATTGTAGGGGAAAAGTAAATTTTTCTACTGGGTCTTATGATATTCAAATTGTCTTATGAACTTTAGAAGAGTTCATCATATTCTCCCCTCCTAAAGTTTTCTTTCTGACTTTGCATTTAAAACTACATCCTGAAACTTGGCAGAGCTGTAAATTTATTGAGTGGTTCCATAGACATAAAGAATCTTTTAAAAATCACAGTAATTTTTGAAGTAAATCAGAAGAGAGAAAAGCAGCAAGATTGTATAATCTCTAGTCAAAACATATGATTTAAAATTAAGAAAAATCACAAAATTGATGCACCACTAAATGCAATTTAGTATCCTGAATTATAGAACAGGGAAAGAACATGAGTGGAAAAACTTGTGAAATCCTAATAAAGTCAGAAGTTTAGTTAGTAGTCATGTACCAGTGTCAACCTCTTAGTTTTGACTAATGAACCATATTTATATGAAATGTTAACATCAGGAGAAACCAGATAAAGCAGAAACTGTCTACTATCTTTGTCAGTACCTGGGATGGGGAGAGTGAGGCAGGAACTAAGTATTAGTGTGACTTTGTAAAGAAAATATTTGACACAAGAGCAAAATGATTAACCTGTTCCATCCAATAGAAGCAAGGAACAAAGAATGTATTGACTTAGCTAGACATTTATACCTGCCCCACTTAGTGTCCATTTAGGTTGCTATAACAGATACATACCATAGACTGGGTAGCTTATAAAAAACATAAATTTATTTTTCATAGCTCTGGAGGCTGGGAAGTCCAACATCAAGACCCCTTTAGTTTCAGTGTCTGGTGAGAAGCCACCTCCTGGTTCACAGATGGCTGTCTTCTTGCTGTGTCCTCACATGGTAAAAGGGATGAGGGAGCTCTCTAGTGTTTCTTTTTCAAGGCCACTAATCCCACTCATGAGGGCTCCATCTTCATGTCCTAATCACCAAGTAAATGCACTACCTCCAAATACTATTACATTGGTTATTAAGTTTCAAAACATGAATTTGACAGGTACACAAACATTCAATCTGTAGCACCCATTTATTATATACAATAAAAACTTGAGAAAACAAAAGCTCTTATGTAGAAACATTCATTATTTCTCCATAGATGATAAGCTTCATAAACCTCTAGTCATTGGGAACATAGTTGGAATTCAGTTAAATTTTGATAAATAAAGGATAAATAATTTCTCATTAAATATTGCCTTTGTGTTCATGGCATTTTAAAGTTCTAACATATCACAGAGTGAATTGACTAAATGGAATTAGACTGGTTCTGATTCATACAGTCATACTATGGAGACTGAGTTGTTATGCATTATAATTTTCAGTAAATTCATATCTAGATAGGGTGGTATTATTAGGGTTGTTAATGATAACAATGACTATATGCAGAAAAATATTTTGCTATAGTTGTGCAGTTGCTGCTTCCAACATGGAAAGTCAGTAGCAAAAAGCATCCAGGTAGCTTAAAAACAAACTCTCCCTATGATAATAAAGAAATATTAATAGTTTTTAAATATAAAAGGGTTTAGCTTTGTACCATACCAATAATTCATTACTTGTGACTGAATATTAACACATCTCTGAAAAGTAACTGTACATGTTATTACCAAAGATAATATATCTATGATTTGATAACATTTGTTAAGAAAGCTGATTCTGGATTCTGGGAAAGTTATTTCCCTATTCAGGTTAGACATTCATACATCTAAAGCTACCGCATTTAATTTATTATATCTACTTAGACAAATAACAGAAAATATCTAACTTTGTAATCATTAGAACAGTTTAATTATTCAGAAGATTTTTAACAGTGGAATTTACTTCAATGAGATGGAGATTATGAAATGTTTTAATGGGGTCATTCATTTGAAAGAAGGACTTTCATCTTACAATTAATTTTCCAGTTACCAAAATGTTAAATTAATAAAATGTTCATATTTTTTTCATGTAATTACAATGTAACTTTCACAAAGCTCAATGTCTAATGCATTTTCTTTTGCATGGCTTATTTTCTGATTGGACCAAAAATATACAGTTATGTAAAAGAAATTCAAGAAATACACTGCTCACTGGAGAGTGAGGATCATTCTATGGTTCTTATTTTCTTGACTTAGAGCAAGTCATCTGTCACAATATTTATATTCACTCTTTATCTTATTGCTGTCATTACATGTGATACTACAAACTAGTTTAAAGTGTTGCTACTACCTGGTATTTCCAAAGTTTGGAACCAAAATTTAATTAACACATAAAGGTTTTTGATAAACATTTAAAAATATCTCTTTTCATTTGTTTCTTCTAAGTAGAACAGTATCCTTTTTCTAATATAAATTCTACATTTGGTAAATTACCCCTAGACAACACTACAAGTGTTGATTTTTACCAAATAACTCATTTTGATGGTCTACATCTTTATCCACTAAAAATAACACTTAAATAAGGTTCTTCCTTGTTTTTTCTAAATGTACTAACAGAATGAAGCTCTACTTTAATCACTGGATGGCATAATCATCATTATACACTTAATGGTCCAAAAGTTAAAGAACACATCAGAGTACCTCATTTGTTTAGGAATCTATAAATATCAACATATTATATAGATCCTAAAGACATGTATAGACTTTATTGGAGAAAATTGAGTATAGATTGCCTAGGGAGTTTAAATTACTTCAGCATTGATAAAAGGCAATAAGAATAATTCAAATGCAGGATCCTTATTTAATCCTGAAAATCAAAACTCTTTCAAATAAGAAGATAAAGGTAAAGTATGAATATGAATGTCAAGAGTTTTCAAAGGTTCTTAGGGAAAAAGTAATGAAGAAAATTTTAGAGGTATGGGCCCTGTATTAGTTTCCTAGGGCTGTTGTAACAAATTACCACAAATTGGGTGGCTTAAAAAACAGAAATTTATTTTCTCACAGTTCTGGAGAATAGAAGTCCAAAAGTAATGTGTCATTAAGCCATCCTCCCTCCTAAGGCTATAGAAAGAGTCCTTCCTCAGCTCTTCCTGCTTTCTGGTGGTTGCCATCAATCCTTGGCTGCATCTCTCTAATCTCTGCCTCAGACATGGTCTTCTTCTCCTTGAGTGTATTTGTACCTGTTTCTCTCTGTCTCTGTCTCTTCTTATAAAAAACATCAATGACTGGATTTAGACCCCCCCCCCCCGCAATCCAGTATGATTTTATCTTGATTTGTATGGTAATTATATCTGCAAAGACCCTGTTTGCAAATGAGATCACATTCACAGGTACTGACAATTAAGACTTGAACATATCTTTTTGGACGATAGGATTGAAGCCCTGAAGGAAGGAATGTACAGGCCCTGAAGGAAAATTACATTGAAGAGCTATTTCTTAAGAAAAATGTGGCATAACAAATAGAAATAAATTTAGGTATGGGAACCAGTCTGTTAGGAGTGTTCTTCAGTTGTTTAACTCAATGTGGACATCAAGAAACGAAGTGCAAATATTTGTCAGGCCAAGGATCTCCCATGGACACAACTCCAGGGGTGCCATTCACAGAAGCTACAATGGTGCTTCCAGGAGTTGCACAATGCAAAGCCTGTGTCTCAGTTTCAAATCCTTTACAGGAGCAAACTATTGGAATAAATCAAGCCAATTATAAGATAATAATGGGGAGTGTTAGGGACTGGAGAACCCTGGAGAGCCCTGTCCAAAGGCTCAGTGTTACTCAACTCCATCCTACTCTTGCCATGCACGAATGCAGTCCCAGTGCAACTAGGAAATCCATTTTGCTAAGGAGAGATATGAAATTTGGTTTCAATATAAAATCCCCTCATATTTAAATAATGAAAACTAAGTTTTAAAATGTTGCAACTGTGGAAAGGCTTAAAAAAAAATCCATCTACAGGACTACTCCAGGTGGTGAGTCACCAATTTGCAATTTCTCTGATTTGGGCCCACCTGATTCAAGTGCATCTCCCTCACATACATGGTTTCTTATGTTAAGAATTCTGACCTTGAAAGGAAAAAATTGTGAAGACTTTAACCCAAATGATCTCATAAACTATATACCTTCAACCTAAGCATAAGTATACTCTAGTGACTTGCTTTTCATTTCCCTGCAAAAATGGAAACAATCAGTAGAGAATTCTCCTAGTGTTGCCAAAAAGACTGCCAACATCTGTCCCTATTTCCCTATTTCCTCTGCCTTCCCTCCTGTTACAATGGATAAATGATTCATGCTCCTCTCTAAGGCCAACACATATATTCACTTGTGTCATCACTCTTTTCAATCACATTTGTTTTTAACTACTCAAAGCATTGCCTTTGCAATGCAATGATGTTTCTGTCTCTTTTTCTCTCTTTCCTGTGATTCTCACACAGCACAGTTCCTTAGTATTGTTCACATTCAACAGTCTCCACTTCCACTCCTCATGTTCTCACTTGAACACACTCCATGATGATTTTTTCCCCCAAATTCACTGAAAATATTGAAATCCAAGGTAAGCAATGACCTCTACTTTCCCAAGCTTTATCAATTCTCAGGCCTCATTTTACTCAGTCTATCAATACATGTAACATAGCTCACACTCCCTTTTTAAACACATTTTCACTTGACTTTTGAAATAAATGTTCAACCACATCCTTGACTTGCCTGGGGCCCAGGAGTCCTATGGGTAAGAAATTTGAACACAGCCCATAAATGAGGTATAGGTAGGCAAACAACTATCTAATGGACTGGGGGCCCCAGTGGAAGCTGATTTGGAAAGAGATTAAAAAAGGGGGAGCTTCAAAAAGATTAAAAGTACCTGAGTGAAGAAGTCTGGCAAAATGGGTGAGACTGGGCAACGAGGAATGGAATGCAGAGGGAAGAGTTATTCCAGGTCCACTATGAGGTGCTACTTAGCTGACCTGACACGGCCCCTCCTCAAACACTTTCTCCACCCTGCAACCTCAAGAAGGAAGAAGAGAGAGCTCACATGTAAGGTGGGATTAAGGTGTACCTAGAGGCTCAACAGTTCTCCCAAAGGGAAACCCTCTGAGTAAACTGAGCAAGTCTTAAGAAGCTGAAGGAGCTTTATTGTCAAAAGGTCATGGAAGTCAGGGGTTTAGAGGAGGTTGGCAACACAAGGGTACCAATACAGGCAGCCACAATAGGAGAGAAGGCAGCAGCTGTCATGGAGTAGAAGAAGAGCTAGAGCAATAGACACTAGAGAGGAATGACAGCAAAAAGGACCAGCTGTGACTCTTATGCACAACTTTTCCAAGGACTCTCAGAGGGAAGAGTTGGGGAGAACAATGTTAGTCAGCCTTTCTATAAGTCTCAAATTATGTCAAAATATTTTTAAAAATTCAGAGATCCCCATAATGCACTTGATTTTTAACCTCATAAATGTTTTTGATTCCTTTTAAAAATTTTTATGAAAAATAGACTTTCATTTAGAGCGATCGTAATAAAGAGTCTCCCTCCATTTTGGATGTTTGAACACAAAGCTTTCTGGCCTCACCCCTGCCCCTTCCCTCTTGCCCTCATCTGAGAAAGTCAATAAAAAGGCCCAGGTGCTCCTTCTCTTGATGTCAGTGGGAAAGTTCAAAGCTCACAAGCTTGGAGCCCTGCCAGGAACCCTCACTGTGACCCTACCCCCTAACCCAAGCCATCATCCATCCCTTTGCTCAGGCCATCCCAGACTTGCTTGGGTGCCTGCACTGTTCTCCCCACAAAGTCTCACTATATGAGTAATAAACCTTTCCATACTGTCTTTGTGCATGCATGGTGTCCTCAGTCTCATATAAAAACCAGTTTTGGTTTTGTAGGGATTGATACCATGCCGTCCACAGGCTACAACAAAATAGCAGTAATTATGATAGAGGATAATAAAAAGTCCTGTAAGACATAATATCTAGAAGGAACAGGGAGAATACAAAAAAAAAGTTGAAAGGAAATTTTTAAATGAATGGCAGAAAGTGAAATATGAGGGTTAATTTCATCATTTCTCAAGGATAACTTTTTTTTTTTTTTTTTTTTTTTTTTGTGGTATGCTGGCCTCCCTCTGTTGTGGCCTCTCCCGTTGCGGAGCACAGGCTCCGGACGCGCAGGCTCAGCGGCCATGGCTCACGGGCCCAGCTACTCTGCGGCATGCAGGATCCTCCCGGACCGGGGCACGAACCCGCGTCCCTTGCACCGGCAGGAGGACTCTCAACCACTACGCCACCAGGAAGCCCCATATCTTTTTACTCTATTAAACAGTGACTGTGATATTACAGCTTTCAGTGAGTTCTGTGAGTCTTGAGTGAATTATTGAACTGAAAGGTGGTCCTGGGGACCCCTGGACTTGTAGTTTGTGTGAGAAGTGGGGATGGTCTTAGGGACCTCCAAACTCGGCAGGCGGACGCGCAACCACTGCGCCACCAGGAAAGCCCCAAGGATAACTTTTTAAGTTGTACCTCATTTATTAGTTTTAGTAATAAATAAACTCTTAGAAGTGTTTCTGGTCAGCCATTACAAAGGCAGAAGTCACCCCTCAGAATTCACAGAATATTTTTCAGTCAGATGCCATCAAAGTTCATGATATACATATTTTAAAATATGTAATGAAATGAACACTTTGCAAAGATGTTTTGTTGCCTTAAGAAGCATTTCCCTCTCAACTCCAGCATCTAATTATGTTTCAGGTGCTATTCAACACAAAACACTCCAATTTCTGCAAGTGTTCACAGACTTTTTGTAGATGATCACAGTCTATTCATACCAGCTGACAATTGCTGCAGAAATCTTGCTATCCCTCTGAAGCGTAGAGTAAGCATGAAAAAAGAGCAAATCTGATTAAAGGCTCCTTGCCTAAGGAAAAAAAAAAATTCATTGACAAATCCTTAGGGATCATTGATTTGTAGGTGAAAAACAAAAAAAAGAAAAAAAAAGAAGAAAGAAAATAAGAAGGCAAAAGAAAATTAAAGCCTGAAAACAGATGTTGAATATTGTTTGCAAGTAGAAAATACTTGTTCCTATTCAGAAAATCAACCTCTTGGGGCTAAAATGTCACTGGTTTTGGATGAATTCTTAGACCAAAAATCCAGCATTCTGCTTGCCATGAGCTACATTCTGAATTTTATTGACTATTTTAAAATTCTGACATGGTTTGCAACTTTAATTATTTAAATGTTAAAATAGATGTCTGAATAAATAGCAGGATAAAATTCACTTTTTATAACCTTTGCAACTGAGTTCAGATTTGGTATAATATCAATTCTAGGGCAAACCAGTTTTAAAAGTCCTTTAACAATAGTCCATTAGTTAAAAACATCTTTAGGGCTTCCCTGGTGGCGCAGTGGCTGAGAGTCCGCCTGCCGATGCAGGGGACACGGGTCCGTGCCCCGGTCCGGGAAGATCCCACATGCCGCGGAGTGGCTGGGCCCGTGAGCCATGGCCGCTGAGCCTGCGCGGCCGGAGCCTGTGCTCCGCAACGGGAGAGGCCACAACAGTGAGAGGCCCGCGTACCGCAAAAAAAAAAAAAAAAAAAAACAAGCATCTTTAAGGCTGTGGCAAGATATTACACTGTCTTGCAGACAGAAAGTAAGAGACATAATTCACCTTTCACAGAATTTTCATTTTGCACAACTGGAGAATTCTAAGAACTAGTGGGCTTGTATAAGGTGGCATTTCACTCATACTAAAGCACTAAAAGTATTTATGATACCTTACTTTGGTCATGACTTGGGCACTTAAGTACCTTATATTTAATTAGGGTAATTTATACTAATATTGTATCCCTCTCACACATGATGCCTTTATTGATAAGAAATCTCTCTACTTCCCAGTTCTCAGAGAATAGCAATGAGCAAATGCTTTACCCATGATGGGCAAGTGCCTAGCTTAGTGTTTTGAAAGCAAACAGTAATAACACATAATAGATAAGATGCTAACAAGTGAAAAATAAGATGGTGAATTGGTTAAAGGCTGCACTCCATTAATACCCTTGAATAACCAGTTCACTTTATGGTATTTTGATAAATGCAGCTGTTGGAACATCCTCTATAAAGCTTCCCTCTGGATTTTTTCTTACTTGAAGGGGAATACATAAAGGCTTCTGGGGATTAGGCAAAAAGCTATTTCAGCTCTCTCTTTTCCCTGCCTCAGTAAATCACTCTCCGTAATTGTGTTGGCAAAACAAAATTGTAGTTGTGGTAATTAAGAAAAGGGAGTATAGGGATTTACAAAGGACTAAGACTAAGATTTTTCTGTCTCTGAACAACCTTTGATAGAAGCAGAAGTTTGCTTGCCATCTCCATCAGACAGACACGGCAAAGAAGAAAGGACTAAAGAGAAAAACGGGAAGCTACTACAGAAAAGATCTGTTGTTTCAGAGTTTAATTCTTCTTGACCACACAGAAGCATTTCTGGGGTTTTTTGTTTGTTTGTTTGTTTTTCACTTCAACCACAGAAGCAAGATTAATACACTTTTCTAGGATTCTGAAAGAGAATAGCAGACTAAAGAGAATGATAATACAATCTATGGGATGGGGTCATACCCAAAAGAGGTCAGGGTGTGGTCGTTACTGGCTATAAAGCTTGACTGGTGATATGGACATTTGTTGGTAGTCTCACCAGAAATCTTTCCTTCCTGCCACTTCCCAAATTATTAAAAGAAGTGAAGGAAACCCAGGAAAATGGACTCCAAACCTAGTACCAGGTTGAAAAAGAAGCTCATTTCCTCCTAGTAGGCAAACGATTTAGTCCAGGGGTAAGCATATGACCCAATCAGTGTATCAAGGAGTTACTCTCTTCAACCCTGATCCAGGAATTCTGGATCCGAATCTGTCTCTTGTCTGATGGACATTAAAAAAAAAAGACATTTGTAGTTCTGGTAGCTATTGGCAATCATTTCAAGATGGTGAGGGAACAATTACTGAGGAAATGTTGACCATGCCCAGGGCTAGGCTGAGAGAAAGAAATTGTTTTTTTGTGATACCCCAAACCTACTCTACCTCTGATCTTTTCACTTATATGACTCAATAAATTTTCATTATTGGTTAAGTATATTTGAGGTGGGTTTTCTGCTGTTGCCGCAGAAGTATAGTGAGACTGGCAACACAACAGCTTTAGTCAAATTTGTTAAAAATATTTTTTAATTTATTCAGCATTTATTTAAAATACATACCAAACCTTGTGTTAAGTCCAGAAGGTGCATGCTGTGGTAAACAAGACAAGCATGGTCTTTGCCCTCCCAGAATTTAGAACCCAGTGAGGTATTTAGAGAATAGGCAAGATAACATGGTAAGTGTCATGAGGAGGGAAGCATAGAGTACTGTGGGAATAATCATAAGCCACAACATAGTGGACATTTGTATTTTTGAGGACCCTTGCTTTATTCTCCCTTCCTAGAGCTCCTGGATTTCCTTTTGGAGAATTACCTTTCCATTGAGTATTGATAGAATCGTAAATTCATATGCCTGACATCCTACAGAAATGAAAATGTTCTTTTTTTTTCACAGCCCAGTTAATTCAGGGCACAGGTATATTAGCTTAACTCAGTAATCGGTTGCTTTTTTCCAGAGCACACACCTTGAGTGAGTATTATAAATATAGAAGAAACTACTGGAATTCATTATTCATCCCCTCTGAAGCAGCCAAAGCAAATGGTTGCTGTTATAAGATAGTTGCTGAGCTTCCTGCTTCTATAGCCTCCAACACTTTTCCCCTAATTATCAGTTCTGAGAGCCTTCATCGTCATCCTATACATTCTGTTGTGCTTCTATTAGCTGAAAGTTGTTGCTTGTGATTGAGCAACCCTAACTTGTACTTTGGGTGTCAAGGAAGACTCCTGGTGGAAGTGACAACTAGGTTGATATCTTTTTCTTGTATGTCCATAAATGCAGTTTTTAAAGGAGGGGTTTGCCTAAGATTAGTTTCAGAGGAAGATAGGTAGCAAAATGTGAAACTGTAACTTTGAGAGCTTATGGAAAAAGAAAGAAGCAAAGAGAAACAAGGCTACACACAGAGCAAAGTAGTACAATATATACAGAAAGCAGAGACAACAGGAATAGTAAAATTGTTATGGCATGGTCTTGAGATAATAAACTGTGAGAAAATGCAAAGGAATTTAGAGAGCTCCTGAGTTCAACCAAGGAGAAACAGCATATTCCATAAGTAACAGAAGAGCAAATGGTGCAGAATAAAAGGGAAGTGTAAACTCTGTCATTGGCTTTAGCCATCCATGGTAAGAAGAGTTTTCTAATCCATTTGTAAAGGATTCATGATTAATTAAGAGCACTCTTGTTAGTCAACTGGCACAAGTAGTATATGTACATGGGCATACCTTAGCTATGGTTAATTTGTAATAAATGGAAATTGATGAATATTTAAATAAATCTGCAAATAGCTAACCCATAGTTCCTTTGGCAGTCTTCTCAAGAAGTGTATTCTCTTATGTTTCAGAGATAACACTGTGGTATTGGGGCTGAATATATCTGAAATTTGGATCCAAAAGACCAGCTGGTCAAGGTTTAGTGCCAATGTTAAAATAATTATGTTTTATTGATTCCTCCAGGTCACCTGTCACGGTTGACATGCAACTGGAATAAGTAACCTAACAGTAGCTCCACCTCTTGTTTCTCACCATCTCCAGTAAATTCTATACAATCATGTCAGAGCTACCTGGCTTTTACACTATAATAAACAGAATCATAACTGTTCATGTGAGGAATTAAAATTTCCCTGGCACTGAATTGTAGGAGAAATTTGTATTAAGAATTCTTATGTAAGAGCCATGGACCATGTCTTCAAATATAATTTTGTTATTAAACAACCTTAGGAATAGAACCTTTTTCTTTTTTTTTTAACCATCTTTATTGGAGTATAATTGCTTTACAATGGTGTGTTAGTTTCTGCATTATAACAAAGTTAATCAGTTATACATATACATATGTCCCCATATCTCTTCCCTCTTGCGTCTCCCTCCCTCCCACCCTCCCTATCCCACCCCTCTAGGTGGTCACAAAGCACCGAGCTGATCTCCCTGTGCTATGCGGC
>NC_041219.1:22276764-22277089 GCF_002837175.3 Physeter macrocephalus
CTTTTTTGATACTGAGCTGCATGAGCTGCTTGTAAATTTTGGAGATTAATCCTTTGTCTGTTGCTTCCTTTACAAATATTTTCTCCCAGTCTGAGTGTTGTCTTCTCGTCTTGTTTATGGTTTCCTTTGCTGTGCAAAAGCTTTTAAGTTTCATTAGGTCCCATTTGTTTATTTTTGTTTTTATTTCCATTTCTCTAGGAGGTGGGTCAAAAAGGATCTTGCTGTGACTTATGTCATAAGAGTGTTCTGCCTATGTTTTCCTCTAAGAGTTTGAGAGTTTCTGACCTTACATTTAGATTTTTAATCCATTTTGAGTTTATTTTTG
>NC_041219.1:22277191-22277657 GCF_002837175.3 Physeter macrocephalus
TGTGAAATTTTTTGTTCTAGTTCTGTGAAAAATGCCAGTGGTAGTTTAATAGGGATTGCATTGAATCTGTAGATTGCTTTGGGTAGTAGAGTCATTTTCACAATGTTGGTTCTTCCAATCCAAGAACATGGTATATCTCTCCATCTATTTGTATCATCTTTAATTTCTTTCATCAGTGTCTTATAATTTTCTTCATACAAGTCTTTGGTCTTCTTAGGTAGGTTTAATCCTAGATATTTATTCTTTTTGTTGCCGTGGCAAATGGGAGTGTTTTCTTAATTTCTCTTTCAGATATTTCATCATTAGTGTATAAGAATGCCAGAGCTTTCTGTGCATTAATTTTGTATCCTGCTACTTTACCAAATTCATTGATTAGCTCTAGTAGTTTTCTGATAGCATCTTTAGGATTCTCTATGTATAGTATCATGTCATCTGCAAACAGTGACAGCTTTACTTCTTCTTTTCC
>NC_041219.1:22278591-22279737 GCF_002837175.3 Physeter macrocephalus
TTTGTATCTATGCTCATCAGTGATATTGGCCTGTAGTTTTCTTTCTTTGTGACATCTTTGTGGGGTTTTGGTATCATGTTGATGGTGGCCTCAGAATGAGTTTGGGACTGTTCCTTCCTCTGCTGTATTTTGGAAGAGTTTGAGAAGGATAGGTGTTAGCTCTTCTCTAAATGTTTGCTAGAATTCGCCTGTGAAGCCATCTGGTCCTGGGCTTTTGTTTGTTGGAAGATATTTAATCACAGTTTCCATTTCAGTGCTTGTGATTGGTCTGTTCATATTTACTATTCCTTCCTGGTTCAGTCTCGGAAGGTTGTGAATTTCTAAGTATGTGTCCATTTCTTCCAGGTTGTCCATTTTATTGGCATATAGTTGCTGTAGTAATCTCTCATGATCGTTTGTATTTCTGCAGTGTCAGTTGTTACTTCTCCTTTTTCATTTCTAATTCTATTGATTCGAGTCTTCTCCCTTTTTTTCTTTTTTTAAGGGAATTCCTTTATTTTTTTTAATCTTATTTATTTATTTTTGGCTTTGTTGGGTCTTCATTTCTGTGCAAGGGCTTTCTCTAGTTGTGGCAAGCGGGGGCCACTCCTCTTCGCGGTGCATGGGCCTCTCACTATCGCAGCCTCTCTTGTTGTGGAGTACAGGCTCCAGACGCGCAGCCTCAGTAGTTGTGGCTCACAGGCCTAGTTGCTCCGAAACCCATGTCCCCTGCATTGGCAGGCAGATTCTCAACCACTGTGCCACCAGGGAAGCCCCTCCCTTTTTTCCTTGATGAGTCTGGCTAATGGTTTATCAATTTTGTTTATCTTCTCAAAGAACCAGCTTTTTGTTTTATTGATCTTTGCTATCATTTCCTTCATTTCTTTTTTATTTATTTCTGATCTGACCTTTATGATTTCTTTCCTTTTGCTAACTTTGGGGTTTTTTCTTCTTCTTTCTCTAATTGCTTTAGGTGTAAGGTTAGTGTGTTTATTTGAGATGTTTCTTGTTTCTTGAGGTAGGATGGTACTGCTATAAACTTCCCTCTTAGAACCGCTTTTGCTGCATCCCATAGGTTTTAGGCTGTCGTGTTTTCATTATCATTTGTTTCTAGGTATTTTTTTATTTCCTCTTTGATTTCTTCAGTGATCTCTTGGTTATTTAGTA
>NC_041219.1:22280308-22281123 GCF_002837175.3 Physeter macrocephalus
ATTTGCATGGAATATCTTTTTCCATCCCCTCACTTTCAGTCTGTATGTATCCCTAGGTCTGAGGTGGTCTCTTGTAGACAGCATATATACAGGTCTTGTTTTTGTATCCATTCAGCCAGTCTATGTCTTTTGGTTGGACCATTTAATCCATTTATATTTAAGGTAATTATCGATATGTATGTTCCTATTACCATTTTTTTAATTGTTTGGGGTTTGTTATTGTAGTTCTTTTCCTTCTCGTGTGTTTTCTACCTAGAGAAGTTCCTTTAGCATTTGTTGTAAAGCTGGTTTGCTGGTGCTGAATTCTGTTAACTTTTGCTTGTCCGTATAGGTTTTAACTTCTCTGTCAATCTGAATGAGATCCTTGCTGGGTAGAATAATCTTGGTTGTAGGTTTTTCCCTTTCATCACTTTAAATATGTCCTGCGACTCTCTTCTGGCTTGCAGAGTTTATGCTCAAAGATCAGCTGTTAACCTTATGGGGATTCCCTTGTGTGTTATTTGTTGTTTTTCCCTTGCTGCTTTTAATATTTGTTCTTTGTATATAATATTTGATAGTTTGATTAATACGTGTCTTGGCGTGTTTCTCCTTGGATTTATCCTGTATGGGGCTCTCTGTGCTTCCTGGACTTGATTAACTATTTCCTTTCTCATATCAGGGAATTTTTCAACTATAATCTCTTCAAATATTTTCTCAGTCCCTTTCTTTTTCTCTTCTTCTTCTGGGACCCCTAAAATTCAAATGTTGGTGCGTTTAATGTTGTCCCACATATTTCTGAGACTGTCATCAATTTTTTTCATTCTTTTTTTTTTATC
>NC_041219.1:22281607-22296763 GCF_002837175.3 Physeter macrocephalus
TTCTTCTGCCTCAGTTATTCTGCTATTGATCCCTTCTAGAGAATTTTTAATTCATTTATTGTGTTGTTCCTCACTGTTTGTTTGCTCTTTAGTTTTTCTAGGTCGTTGTTAAACATTTCTTGTATTTTCTCCATTCTATTTTCAAGATTTTGGATCATCTTTACTATCATTATTCTGAATTCTTTTTCAGGTAGACTGCCTATTTCGTCTTCATTTTTTAGGTCTATTGGGTTTTTGCCTAGCTCCTTCATCTACTCTGTGTTTCTCTGTCTTCTCATTTTGCTTAACTTACTGTGTTTGAGGTCTCCTTTTTGCAGGCTTCAGGTTCGTAATTCCCGATGTTTTTGGTGTCTGTCCCCAGTGGCTATTGTTGGTTCATTGGGTTGTGTATGCTTCCTGATGCAGGGGACTAGTGCCTGTGTTCTGGTGGATGAGGCTGGATCTTGTCTTTCTGGTGGGCAGGTCCACGTCTGGTGGTGTGTTTTGGGGTGTCTGTGGCCTCATTATGATTTTAGGCAGCCTCTCTGCTAATGGATGGGGTTGTGTTCCTGTCTTGCTAGTTGTTTGGCATAAGGTGTCCAGCACTGTAGCTTGCTGATTGTTGAGTGGAGATGGGTCTTGCTGTTGAGATGGAGATCTCTGGGAGATTTTTGCCGTTTGATATTACGTGGAGCTGGGAAGTCTCTTGTGGACCAGTGTCCTGAACTTTTCTCTCCCACCTCAGAGGCACAGCCCCAGCACCTGGCTGGAGCACAAAGAGCCTGTCCTCCACACGGCTCAGAATTAAAGGGAGAAAAAAAAGAAAGAAAGAAGAAGATATAATAAAATAAAGTAAAATAAAATACAATAAAGTTATTAAAATAAAAAATAATTATTAAAAAAAATGTTTTTAAGTAATAAAAAAATAAAAAGAAAGAAGAGAGCAACCAAACCAACAAACAAATCCATCAGTGATAACAAGTGCTAAAACCTATACTTAAAAAAAAATACAGAAAAAGAAACCGGACAGAACCCTGGGACAAATGGTAAAAGCAAAGCTATACAGATAAAATCACACACAGAAGCATACACATACACACTCACAAAAGGAGAAAAAGGGAAAAAAATATACATATCGTTGCTCCCAAAGTCCACCTCCTCAATTTGGGATGATTCGTTGTCTATTCAGGTATTCCACAGATGCAGGGTACATCAAGTTGACTGTGGAGATTTAATCCGCTGCTCCTGAGGCTGCTGGGAGAAATTTCCCTTTCTCTTCTTTGTTCGCACATCTCCTGGGGTTCAGCTTTGCATTTGGACCTGCCTCTGCGTGTAGGACTCCTGAGGGCGTCTGTTCTAAGCTCAGAGAGGACGAGGTTAAAGGAGCAGCTGATTCAGGGGCTCTGGCTCACTCAGACCGGGGGGAGAGGGGTATGGATAAGGGGCGAGCCTGTGGCAGCAGAGGCCAGCGTGACATTGCACCAGCCTGAGGCGCACCGTGCGTTCTCCTGGGGAAGTTGTCCCTGGATCACGAGATCCTGGCAGTGGCGGGCTGCATAGGCTCTGAGGAGGGGTGTTGTGGATAGTGACCTCTGCTTGCACACAGGCTTCTTGGTGGCTGCAGCAGCAACCTTAGTGTCGCGTGCGTGTCTCTGGGGTCTGCGCTGATAGCGGCGGCTCGCGCCCGTCTCTGGAGCTCCTTTAAGCAGCGCTCTGAATCCCCTCTCCTTGCGCACCAGGAAACAAAGAGGCAAGAAATAGTCTCTTGCCTCTTCGGCAGCTCCAGACTTTTTCCCAGACTTCCTCCCGGCTAGCTGTGGCGCACTAGCCCCCTTCAGGCTGGTTCACGCAGCCAACCCCAGTCCTCTCCCGGGAATCCGACCTCCGAAGCCCGATCCTCAGCTCCCAGCCCCCGCCCACCCCAGCGGGTGAGCAGACAAGCCTCTCGGGCCGGTGAGTGCCGGTCGGCACCGATCCTCTGTGCGGGAATCTCTCCGCTTTGCCCTCTGCACCCCTGTTGCTGCGCTCTCCTCCGTGCCTCCGAAGCTCTCCCCTCCGCCACCCACAGTCTCCGCCCGTGAAGGGGCTTCCTAATCTGTGGAAACCTTTCCTCCTTCACAGCTCCCTCCCACTGGTGCAGGTCCCGTCCCTATTCTTTTGTCTCTGCTTTTTCTCTTTTCTTTTACCCTACCCAGGTACGTGGGGAGTTTCTTGCCTTTTGCGAGGTCTGAGGTCTTCTGCCAGTGTTCAGTAGGTGTTCTGTAGGAGTTGTTCCACAGGTAGATGTATTTCTGATGTATTTGTGGGGAGGAAGGTGATCTCCACGTCTTACTCTTCCGCCATCTTGAAGCTCCCCTGAACCTTTTTCTTGTGGACATTTATATGTCATATTTGAGTGAGAGGGGTTTTTTGGTGATGTTTTGAAATGTAAACTCCTTTCATATGTTCTAATTTCTCTCATTCAAATCCCCAACCATTTACTGAGGATGTAATTTGTGCAAAGGCATTATGCCAGGTGTTAAATCACAGTAGTTCTCTAATGTCAGTCATCAACATGGTGAAAGCTAACTTTTTTCAAAGTAATCTTGGAAGGCTTTAGAAATACAGATTCCCAGTTTCCTGTGAAGACATTGTGATTCAGAAGGTCTACAGTAGGTGGGGAGCATCCGAATTTTTTTTTAATCTCCCAAAGTGATTTTACTGAAGACTCGGTTTTAAGAATAGTGCTATAAGTAAATCAAAGATGTAGATGATATAGCTCTTACCTTTAAGCAGCTCACAATCTAGTTATGAAAATATACCACATACTCTCACAATCAGATTATGGGGAAATTGTGGTAAATGCTATAACAGAATTACAACTGAACCCCCAAGCTTATGATCCTTCATATTATGGATTTTTATTGACTTCCTGAAACAGTGTTCTATGACAGGGGTTCTTGATCTGGGGTCCATTAAATTCAAAGAGGTCCATGGATAGAAGGAACTTGGTAGACTAACGTGGGAAAAATAATTACATCTTTATTTTCATTAATTTCTAACTGAAATTTGTAATTTTCTGAATTTATTAATGTATTAATAAATCCACAGTATTAGCAATGTCTGAAATCATAAGAGAGATCTTAAAATATTGTTTACTCTTATCACTACTTCAAAGTTACAGTAATTATTATTATATAATGTGCTACTAAAAAACAAAAATATTATTATACATAATAGTTTGGTGTTTTACTAACTACATGACAATATAGACTTTTTATTTTGCAGTTATTCTGAGGTGTCAAAAAATGGTTAAGAACCTCTAACCTCTGCTCTCTGACGGAAAACCACAGAGATAAAAAGGATGTTACTAATCATTTAATCCATCTGCTTCATTTTATAATTGAAAAATAAAATGTAGTGAATACCATAGTTGACTCACTAATATTCTCCTCCCAATAAGAAGTAAAAGTCCAGTTTTTACAGTTGACCTCAAATCAAGGGCAAAGTCTGATTACTTAAAGGAAAACTATCCCTCCTATCAGTGATTCCTCTGTAATGGGCTAGTATCCACTTCAGTGGAGAGGAATGCTAGAGTTTTCTGGGAAAATTCTACTTTATTCCTTAAATAAGAAAGCTGGGATTCGATTCTCTCTGTTTTACTTAAGTGAGTGTGGAGAAAAGTCACCTTGTTTTGGCTGGGAACCATCTTTCAGTTAAGATAGGAGCCATCCTTAAGACATACATACAAAAAGGGGTAGAACCGATAGAAAAGAGAAAAAAGGAATCTGATCCCTGAACAAACTGAGACTGGTGCTGACCCTACTCCACTTTTTAATTCCCAGTTATGAGTTAACAGATTCTATATTGTTTTTAAACTAGTATGAGCTGGTTTTAAATTTATGACAAAACTGATTTAGCATTTTTCCACCTGCATTTTTAAATTCAGTATTAACGTAGCACTTACTGTATGCCAGATACTCCCCTAAGCAACTTACTTATACTGAATTCTATCTTCTTCACAAATACCCTATTAATAGGGCTTCCCTGGTGGCGCAGTGGTTGAGAGTCCGCCTGCTGATGCAGGGGACATGGGTTCATGCCCCGGTCCGGGAAGATCACGCATGCCGCAGAGCAGCTGGGCCCGTGAGCCATGGCCGCTGAGCCTGTGCGTCCGGAGCCTGTGCTCTGCAGCAGGAGAGGCCACAACAGTGAGAGGCCCGCATAATGCAAAAAAAAAACAAAAACAACCCTATTAATAGCCCCATTTCTACAGATGAAGAAATCAAGGTAGAGAGCAATCAAGTCACTTGCCCAAAGTGGTCCAGTCAGTAATGAATGGAATTGATCTCTGAAACTTCCAAAGACTTGGGATTCACACTGGATATGGCAGCTCCCTGCTGCCCATCCAAGACAACCCTATAGCTGGAATAGAATAGTATTATAGTATGTATGAAATAACAATAATAAGATTAATATGAATTTTCTCTCAAGGAACTTATTATTATGTTCTATAGGACCATGGGGGATATTTAGTTATATCTGTTTTACTTATGCATTTAAATCCCCTGAGAGGAGATGTAATTCAAAGTAAAAAAATAAAATTCAAAAACTTAAAATTACACTAACTTAAAATGTGATAAATGGTTTTACATAGTTACAGCATCAACATTCCCACAGGAATTGCTATTTTGTGACTCAGGAACACCTGGGTATGAAGTAAACTAGGAAACTCCATTCTGGGAAGTGAGGGACTTCACTGAATTAGGTTTAATTTTGGTGTAAATTAGTAGCAAAGGAGAAAGAATGAGTCAACACCAAGCAGTGGCCACCTTCAAAATGATAACGTGGTGGGCCCAAGAGGTTGCCAACACAGGCGAATGCATGAAACGATTCTGGGAAGTGAGCTGTGGGAAAACAGAAAATCAACTGCTGAGCCAGGGACAAGCCAGCAGAACTCAGTTCTGCATAATTCTAGCAACAGTAAGTAATTAATAAAGCCAGTAGGTACATATATACAATGGAATATTACTCAGCCATAAGAAGGAACAAAATTGGGTCATTTGTAGAGACCTGAATGGACTGAGAGTCTGAGTGAAGTAAGTCAGAAAGAGAAAAACCAATATCGTATATTAACGCATTGTGTGAAATCTAGAAAAATGGTACAGATGAACCTATTTGCAGGGCAAGAATAGAGATTCAGACATAGAGAATGGAGGTGTGGACACAGGGGAGTGAAGGGAAGGGTGGGATGAATTAGGAGATTGGGATTGACATATATACACTACCATATGTAAAACAGGTAGCTAGTGGAAACCTGCTGTATAGCACAGGGAGCTCAGCTCGGTGCTCTGTGGGGACCTAGATGGGTGGGATGGGGTGGGGTTGGGAGGGAGGTCCAAGAGGGAGGGGATATAGGTACACATATAGCTGATTCACTTCGTTGTATGGCAGAAACTAACACAACATTTTAAAGCAACTATACCCCAATTAAAAAGAAAAAAAAAAGCCAGTAGGTGTGAAATAGTGAATAATATGTAACCATTTTAAGCCAGTGTTTCCAAACGTGTTAAATCACAAGAGTTGCAAAGAGTATTGGTTAAAGTAATAGATTCGTGGATCTTCCTCTGTAGAGCTTCACAGTGGGTATCAGATAGAAACAGATATTTGCATTTTAAACAAATATCCATAATGATGAGTCTTGAAATCTGGAAGATTTAGGAACCACTGACTTTAGACTAATTAAACCAAAGTTTATGGTCATAACTATAAAACAGGGATGCAATACAAGTCAGTTTAGTAGAGATTTGTACACATTCTTTTTAGTTTAGAAATGTGTACGATGTACATTCATGAGCTATTTCTTGACTACATACTACATGCTAGCCATGGTGCTGTAAGTGGAAATTTGTGATGAACAAGTTGCAGCTTCTTCTGTTGACTAAGCACTTCCAGAAGAAGAGATACACAGTCAGTAGACAATTATAATACACTTTGATAAATTCAATGTTAGATTTAAGTGTACAGTTTTACAGTAGCAAATAGAAGCTTGTGACCTAAATTTAGGAAGCCATACCTAAATTGAAAGTTGAAAGGCAAATGGAGAATAAATGGAACATGTGCAAAGACTGAAGGTCTTCCATGGCTGACATGAGGTGGGGGCAAAGTACTCAGAAGTAGGCAGGAGAGGTACATAGGAAATAGATAATGAAGGGTCTTCAGAAGATATGTAGAGTCACTGGAGAGATTTAAGCAAGGCAGTGACATAATCAGATTTGTGTCTTGGAACAGTGACTGCAGAGTAAACAATGAATTAGAGTAGGACCAACCTCACAGAGGTTAATTAGGAAGCTGGGGCACTAATTCAGCCTTTGATGATAGTCACCTATTGTATTAATTTTCTTTTGCTACCTAATAACATCACAAACTTTGCGGCTTAAAATAATACGTGTCTGTTTCTGTGGATTAGGAGTTCCATGGCTTCCCTGGCTCAAGGTTTTATAGGTTTACGAAGTGTCAGTCAGGGCTATGTTCTCATTTGGAGACTAGGGAAGGATCTGCTTCCCGACTTTCATGGGTTTTGGCAATCTTAAGTTCCTTGTGGTTGTAGAACTAAGATCTTCAGTTTTTTACTGACTCTTTCCAGGGGCCATCCTCATTCACAGAAGCTACCAGCAGTTCTTTGCCATGTGGAGTTCCCCAACATCGCTTGGGTGGTAGAGACATCTTAAGATCTGCCCACCACATCTGAATTTTTAAGAAGTTATTAGGATTGGAAAGAAGTGGATAAATTTGAGCCATATTAGATTATTTTAAATAAGATATTACATTGTTTACATCAATTACAATTGAGCCACTCATGAACCTGTATTACATTCATTAAATGTAAAAACAAAAATATCTGAAACTTCTCTTTTGGAGGGATAATTTACGCTATTAGATGCAAGTGCTGGGTTTATAGAATAATTGTTTTCACTACCATGCAATGACAATAAATTGTTTGCTCTAAGTAGAGAAATAGACTGGGGAGGAAAATTCTCCCCTAAGGACAGTGAGTTTGAAGACATTCTTTAATAACCAAGAAAAGGTGCCCAAGAATGACATGCTTTTCCAACAACACTAACAGCAGGCATTAGTCACAGTCCTGGCACATGAGCAGATGCTAGAGTCCTGGAACTTCACTTGCAAGTCGTTAAAACCAAGCACATCATTTCGACATGTCACAGTTATTTGACATTTCAGGAAAGAGATTACCAATTAGTTTAAGTAATCTAGCCGAAACCTTAGGAAATTTTTCCAAATTATTTCTACCTTGTAGCCTTGCCATATGTGTGTCTAAATTCTACTTCTCCTATATATGTCCCAGGTGTGTTATTATTCAGAGATAAAAACCTGTTCAAATCATTCACAGAAATCCCATAAGCTCTAGCAGTATCCTGGGCAGTTAATAAGACTAAATTAGGAATCTTTCATTTATCTTCCATGCTGAAAGTTCAAATTCTTGTGTGTTGATCTAGCAATAAATTATGAAGTGTTCCTCAACAGTTATACAGATCAAGTATTATTTTTCACTGATTTCCCATATCATTGTTAGCATATAGGAATAAAAATGGTTATTTCATTGGTATCGGCACCGCTAGATGATATCAATTTGAATTTTAAATGCCTTCTTGATCACCAAGGTGTTATATCAGACATGAAAACAGGATATGCCCACAGTGAGCACCCCAGCAGGTAAATTGAAGCTGGAAACTGAATGTTGCCCGCGGATGTGTTAGATTCTACGGAGCAGCTGCAGAATAGCCTCGCGCTCACTTCCCTTAATAGAGTTTTATTTTCTCCAGTTTGCTGCTCCTTCAGGCAAGACACATGGGTAAGGAAAGCAAGTGCTGCTTTTAGTCTACAAGTATAAGTTAGACTTCAGAGAAATAGATACAGCTAACAAAATAATGATAGCAATGCTTTATATTATTAATTGTAATACTAATAGTGACAAATAATACAATTATATAATAATGCTAGCTAATAATAATAGCTAATATTTTGGTGGTATATGTAGATAAGGTGTTGAGGTACGTAACCACCCTAAGCCTATTCTTAGTCCCCATTTTAGAAAAGAAACTGAACTTTGGACCTATTCATATGTTTTATCCAAGATATCTCACTCATAAGTGCCAGAGGCAAGATTCACACTCAGGTGTATCTTCCGTGAAGTTTTTGAAGTCCTTGAAGGTACACAGTATGGCCAATTTCACTCCAAGGATGTGAAAAAAATAAAACAAAACACACAACAATCTGAATAAACTGCAGGTTGAAATAAAAGAAAATTTTACAGCACGTAGGGTCTCTTCATTATGATGTGTAGCAAAGAACACTTGCCAGTAAACCATTTCCTCCCAACTCACTAAAGTTCAAGGCTGTATCACTCTGCTTATGACTTTTTTTTCCTTTTCTTCTTAACTTGAATTCTGGACACATAATTATGCCATTATAAATACTGCCTGTGGGAAATGAGGAAGTAGAGCCATTTGTGTACTACACCAACTGACATACCAGATGACAGCCAAATGCATAGCATTTAGCCAGGAAAACAAACAGAAACCACATTGAGCCTTCCACACATGGAGGAGAATTGCAAGCATATGCTCACCATGCCTTTCTTAATGGAAGCCGCTCAGCTTATTCTAGATATTTTATGTATCATGTTCCACCCAGAGCATTACAGAGGGTGTGAGGAATAGGATAAATAGTACAGAGAAACAGTATGATGTTTGGGAATGGAGACAACTTTCCAGGGAAACGATTGCCTCTCTTTCTACTTGCTTTTTCTCATTTTCTTCCATTCCCTACATATTGAGAACATGTCTAACTAACCGGTAATAAACTGAGAATGAAGTCAATGCCTAGCACATTATCTACAGCTCCCTCCTCAAAGTCTTTCTTCGTCTTTCCCTTTCTCTTCTTCACTCCTGGAGAGTCTAATGAATAGTCTGCAGCACGCTTGAGAAATATTGTACTTCTTAGTACCCATCATCATTCAATACAATCAGTGAACACAGAACACAGCTTTGTGGGGAAAGTAATTCTGCCACATATTAAGTCACTGTCTCTCAGCTCCAAACCCACCTTCGCCTACTCTTTGTGATGGGACTCTGCAAACCACTTTTCTTATTCACAAACTGCTGCCTGTTAAGGTCTGACAGTGAGAAGAGCTAGAAGGAGCCTTCTAGTTTGGAGGAGGAGAAGGGCTTTGCTTTCTCCTGTTCTCTATAGGTTTCTGGTTGGTTTCCCGACTGCCATGGTTCCTGTAAGCATCATATCAGCAAGGCTTCTTCACCCTGGCAGTGGCAGTTTCTTCCCTTAGAACGACAGAGGAAGAATGGGAAGCCAGACACAAAAAAGGAAACAAGCTTATTTCCATGTGTTCCCTGTGTGCTTCTTCTGGGATTCCTCTTTGCCTTAGTTTGCTGAGAGCATCACACCAGCAGCACACTGTCACCCTGACAGAGGCAGTTCCTTCCCATCGAAGCAAGTGAATCCAGTTTTCAGTCTCCCCAGCAATTGCAGAACCAGCTCCACTGATACCAGCTCCATCTCACTGGCACCCCCTCCTCAGAAGTCTGGCTTACAGCCCTGTGGGACCCCTCTTCCGAGCTCAGAGATGGCCGTACCAGCTGAGCAGCACCCTCTCTTCAGAGAAGTGTGGCATGCTAGAGCCTGGCTTGCCCCGGGCCAGGATAAAGATGGCTGAATGACAAAGTATCAGACTCTGTCTGTGAACTCTAAAGAACTCCACACTTTTGCAGAGTGTGCTAACAGATTAAATGGGAGATAGAGATCATGATTTAAAGCTGAAGAATTAATTTTTCAGATGCTGTTAAACATTTTTTACTCTGTTTTTAGAGCTTGTTAATATCACTCCCTTCACTAATCTTAACTGCTCCATTTGCCCTAAGAGCTTATATATCTTCGAAGACCAATATTGTAAGCATGTAGAGGGTAGGAACCTTCTGTTTGGTACGCTCAGTACATTGACAGTGCTCAATATATCTGAAATGACAACAACAGAAGAATTGCTTGGCTTCTGCTGTAGTTCCTGATTTGTGAACAGCAGTTTGCTGGAAAGGCTGCCTACCTACCACTGTAGGATATAGGGTTGTCCCAAAGGAATGGAATGGTAACAATAACAACCTTAATTCAAAGTGTCAGCAGGGGAGAAAATGTAAGCAGCAGCAAGAAATGGCAAATTGCAGCTTCTCCATGGCAAAGGGAAAAAAGAGCCAAAGAAAATACAAAGCCCAAGAAACTCAGGACAGTTATATTAAGATTGCTCCAGTAAAGCTTTCTTAAAAGAGCAGTCTTTGGCGCCTGCCTGTTGCCATCATTAATATCATCGGCTCAGAATAGATGCTGTGAAACGCTATGAAGCTTCCAAAGAGTGAAGAGAAACTGAAGGGGTGAATAATACACTGAAAGCACAGTACTGCTAGGCTTATAAAGCTGTTTATTCTGCAGCAATTTCATCCAGAGCAAGCTGATCGCTTTTCTAATGCCTTGAACAGCAGGTATCTACAGCCTCAAGGTAAGAGGCATTAAAGTAAGAGGTAAGAAGCATTAAGCATTAGCCAACTTTCAGACTTGAAACATTGCAGAGGTGAGTTGGAAGACTTCTCAAGGTGGTTTTTCTCCCAATTTTTTTGTCCTTTTTTTGCCTTCATATCCTAAAAACTGATAAGAATACAATTCCACTTCCATATCCCTATGTTGTTGTGAATTTCCCCATTTTCCCTGTACAAAGATGAACACTTTTTATATGATTCATGGCCTAAATTTCAGTCAAAACCCATGTAAGTTTTGGAAATGTTTATACTCAAAACACTTCTGTTCCTTTTTTTTTTTTTTTTTTTTTTTTTTAAATAGAAGCCTATAAGGTGGAAATTCAAGATCAAGATAAAATGGGCTGTGGTCCTCTTACTTTCTCTCTACAAATAATAAATCTTAAGAGATATTGGCATCAGTTCTGGAGAAGTTTCCAGAGGAAAATATCCTGGACTCAAGAATCGTACAGCCAAAATCTCGGTATTAGAAGGGACCCGAAAGGTCATCTAGATCAAGAAGCAGCAAACTTTTTCTGTAAAAAGCCAGATACTGAACACTTTAGGCTTTGCGGGCCATAGAGTCTCTATTATAATGTTCAGTTCTTCTGTTGCAGCATGAAAGCAATGTCTACAATACATAAACAAATAAGCATGGCTGTGTTCTAATAAATTGTTATCTACAAATACAGGAGGAAGTGGTCTGTATTTTGCCCGTGGGTCAAAGTTTGTGACCCTTGATCTAGGCTATTCAGCCATGAGATGGAAAAAGAAAACAGAAAGAAGAAACTCCTTTAAGTTGGAAAACAAACGAGGTCCTAAATATCTGACCTCTATTGATTATTCAACTTTTTATTTTTTTAAGGTATAATATTCCATCAGTTAAGGACATAAATCTTATATGTACAGCTTGATATAGTTATATATATATATATATATATACCCCTGTAGAATCACCCAGATCATCATGATATAGAACATTTTCAACATCCTTAGAAGTTTCTCTTGTCTCCCTTTTGAATTAATTACCCACAGAAGTAACCCCCATTCTTACTTTATCAATATAAATTAATGTTACCTATTCTTGAATGTCATATAAAGGGAATCAGGTAATTTATAATTTGTTGTGTGGGGTTTCTGTTGCTCAATACTATGACTGAGGACTTACTATTTTATAAAATTCTTGCTCTAAAATGTGAAATTTTGAACATGTTTATTACAGCATTACTTATGTCAGTAAACTATATATTCAATGATAGAGCAATGGTTACATAAGTGTGATAGATCTTTTTGTGCCCACTGTATTTGTTTATAACTTAAATTGTATTAGAATTGACTTGAGCCTCCACCTAACATACTGGCAAAAGTTTTATTATCACATTCTTGGGACTTCTCTCCCCATCAGCTCATGCCCCTTACCCATCATCCAAGAGCCATAAGGGCTTATGCAGTACAAAAGAGGGGTGGGCCAGGCTTCCTTTCCCAGGCTAGGGAGAGATCCACTGTATACCAGTCTGTAGCTGCCATCACTGTAGTTGATGAGAAGGGTTTACCCCAGCCCTGCTGGCCCATGCCACAGTGAAGTCTCTCCCCAGGTCTTTCCAAGTCTTTCTTGCTGAGCTCCCTAACCATGATCCTTAGAAAGAGAACAATCTACCAGCAACTCCACTCTCTCCAATTTGGGCTAGGCCACAGACAACCCACATTTAAGGTCCCAAAGCTTTGTAGTGCTAAGTTTTTAAGGAATTCACACAGCTAGTTACTTCCTCAGAATACTAACCTAGAGGAGAGTCAGGACCCTGAGAGGCAGTTTGAGTGTAGTAGTTAAAAACATGAACTCTGGATTCAAACAGCTCAGATTCAGTTTCTGGCCCCTTTACTTACTAGCTGTGTGAACTTCAGTAAAACACTTAACTAATCTGTGCCTGTGTTTTCCTGTGCCACATGGGGATGATAACAGTACGTACCTTATAGGGTTGATGTAGGATTCAATTAATTAATGCACATAAAGCACTTGGAATAATAGAATAATGCCTAACACATAGTAAGCTACACTACAGAGCAACAACAATTAACTTTGAAATGCAACGTCTTCCTGCTTACCTCTTTTGTAAAATAATCTAGGTATTATTATTCTAGGCCCCATAGTAATAAAACTTAATTGCCCAGATAGATTTAGTCAAAGGTTCCAAACTGGGCTGATACAGAAATAAAAAGAATAAATACAAAACTGAATATATTGGTAGTAATTAGGGGGACGCTAAAGATGGCAGAGGAGTAAGACGTGGAGATCACCTTCCTCCCCACAAATACATCAAAAATACATCTACATCTGGAACAATTCCTACAGAACACCTACTGACGCTGGCAGAAGACCTCAGACATCCCCAAAGGCAAGAAACTCCCCATGTACATGGGTAGGGCAAAAGAAAAAAGAAAAACCAGAGACAAAAGAATAGGGATGGGACCTGTACCTCTGGGAGGGAGCTGTGAAGGAGGAAAAGTTTCCACACACTAGGAAGCCCCTTCACTTGTGGAGACGGGGTTGGGCGGTGGGGAAGCTTCAGAGCCATGGAGGAGAGCGCAGCAACAGGGGTGCAGAGGACAAAGCGGAAAGATTTCCGCACAGAGGATCAGTGCCAACCAGCACTCACCAGCCCGAGAGGCTTGTCTGCTCACCCCCTGGGACAGGTGGGGGCTGGAAGCTGAGGCTCAGGCTTTGGTCAGATCCCAGGGAGAGGACTGGGGTTGGCTGCGTGAAGACAGCCTGAGGGGGCTAGTGCGCCACAGCTAGCTGGGAGGGAGTCCGGGAAAAAGTTTGGACCTGCTTAAGAGGCAAGAGACGATTGTTTTGGGGTTCATGAGGAGAGGGGATTCCTTCCACCTGTGCCCACAGATCACCACCTAAGTGAGTTTCAGAGACGGGCGCGAGCCATGGCTATCAGCTCAGACCCCAGAGATGGGCATGAAACACTAACACTGCTGCTGGCGCCACCAAGAATCCTGTGTGCAAGTGCAGGTCACTATCTACACCCCCCTGGAGCCTGTGCAGCCCGCCACTGCCAGGGTCCCGTGATCCAGGGACAACTTCCCCGGGAGAACACACAGTGCACCTCAGGCTGTTGCAACATCACGCCGGCCTCTGCTGCTGCAGGCTTGCCCCGCATTCCAATTATGACTACCCTACCCCTCCCTCCCTGTACCCCGGACAGAGTGAGCAAGAGCACCCTAATCAGCTGCTGCTTTAACCCTGTCCTGTTTAGGAGGGGAGCAGATGCCTGAGGGCGACCTACACACAGAGGTGGAACCAAAACCAGAGCTGAACCTCAGGAGCTGTGAGAACAAAGAAGAGAAAGGGAAATTTCTCCCAGCAGCCTCAGGAGCAGTGGATTAAACCCCTGCAATCAACCTGATATACACCCTGCATCTGTGGATGAATAGACAACAAATATACCTGAATAGACAACAAATTGTCCCAAAACTGAGGCAGTGGACTTTGGGAGCAACTGTAGACTTGGGGTTTACTGTCTGCAACTGATTTATTTCAGATTTTTATGTTTATCTTAGTTTAGTTTTTAGCGCTTGTTATCACTGATGGATTTGTTTATTGGTTTGGCTGTTCTCTTTTTTAAATTATTTTTTTAAATTATTTTATTTTACTTTATTATTTTATTTTATTTCTTTTTTTCCTCCCTTTTCTTCTGAGCCATGTGGCTGACAGGGTGTTGGTGCTTGGGCCTAGTGTCAGGCGGGAGAGCTGGGTTCAGAACACTGAACCACCAGAGACCTCCCAGCCCTAGGTAATATCAGTTGGTGAGAACTCTCCCAGAGATCTCTGTCTCAATGCTAAGAACCAGCTCCACCCAATGGCCAGCAAACTCCAGTGCTGGACGTCCCATGCCAAACAACTAGCAAGACAGGAACACAACCCCATCCATTACCAGAGAGGCTGCCTAAAATCATACTAAGTTCACAGGCACCCCAAAACACAACACTGGACATGGCCCTCCCACCAGAAACACAAGATCCAGCCCCACCAACCAGAACACAGGCGCCAGTCCCCTCCACCAGGAAGCCTACACAAACCACGGAACCAACCTCAACCACTGAGGGCAAACACCAAAAACAACGGGAACTATGAACGTACAGCCTCTGAAAAGGAGACCACAAACGCCGTAAGTTAAACAAAATGAGAACACAGAGAAATATGCAGCAGATGAAGGAGCGAAGTAAAAACCCACCAGAACAAACAAATAAGGAGGAAATAGGCAGTCTACCTGAAAAAAACATTCAGAGTAACAATAGTAAAGATGATACAAAATCTTGGAAACAGAATGGAGAAAATACAAGAAACCTTTAACAAGGACCTAGAAGAAATAAAGAGTAAACAATGATGAACAACACAGTGTATGAAGTTAAAAACTCTCCAGAAGGAATCAACAGCAGAATAACTGAGGCAGAAGAACAGATAAGTGACCTGGAAGATAAAATAGTGGAAATAACTACTGTGGAGAAGAGTAAAGAAAAAAGAATGAAAAGAATTGAGGACAGTCTCAGAAACCTCTGGGACAACATTAAATGCACCAACATTTGAATTATAGGG
>NC_041219.1:22296956-22299821 GCF_002837175.3 Physeter macrocephalus
GCAGAAACTCTGCAAGCCAGAAGGGAGTGGCAGGACATATTTAAAGTGATGAAAGGGAAAAACGTACAACCAAGATTACTCTACCGAGCAAGGATCTCATTCAGATTCGACGAAGAAATTAAACCTTTTACAGACAAGCAAAAGCTAAGAGAATTCAGCACCACCAAACCAGCTTTACAACAAATGCTAAGGGAAGTTCTCTAGGCAGGAAACAAGAGAAGGAAAAGAACTACAATAACAAACCCCAAACAATTAAGGAAATGGTAATAGGAACATACATATCGATAATTACCTTAAATGTAAATGGATTAAATGCTCCAACCAAAAGACATAGACTGGCTGAATGGATACAAAAACAAGACCTATCTATATGCTGTCTACAAGAGACCCACTTCAGACCTAGGGACACATACAGACTGAAAGTGAGGGGATGGAAAAAGATATTCCATGCAAATGGAAATCAAGAGAAAGCTGAAGTAGCAATTCTCATATCAGACAAAATAGACCTTAAAATAAAGACTATTACAAGAGACAAAGAAAGAAACTACATAATTATCAAGGGATCAATCCAGGAAGAAGATATAAGAATTGTAAATATTTATGCACCCAACATAGGAGCACCTCAATACATAATGCAAGAGCTAACATCCATAAAAGGGGAAATTGACAGTAACACAATAATAGTAGGGAACATTAACACCCCACTTTCACCAATGGACAGAATATCCAAAATGAAAATGAATAAGGAAACACAGGCTTTAAGAATATCCAAAATGAAAATGAATAAGGAAACACAGGCTTTAAATGACACATGAAACAAGATGGAGTAATTGCTATTCATAGGACATTCCATTCAAATACAACAGAATACACCTTCTTCTCAAGTATTCATGGAACATTCTCCAGGATAGATCATATTTTGGTCACAAGCCTTGGTAAATTTAAGAAAATTGAAATCGTATCATGTATCTTTTCCAACCACAGTGCTATGAGACTAGATATCAATTACAGGAAAAACACTGTAAAAAATACAAACACATGGAGGCTAAACAATACACTACTAAATAACCAAGAGATCACTGAAGATATCAAGGAGGAAATCAAAAAATACCTAGAAAAAAATGACAATGAGAACACAGTGACCCAAAACCTATGGGCTGCAACAAAAACAGTTCTAAGAGGCAAGTTTATAGCAATACAATCCTACCTCAAGAAACAAGAAAAATCTCAAATAAGCAACCTAACCTTACACCTAAAACAATTAGAGAAAGAAGAACAAAAAAACCCAAAGTTTAGCAGAAGGAAAGAAATCATAAAGATCAGATCAGAAAGAAATGAAAAACAAATGAAGGAAACAGTAGCAAAGATCAATAAAATTAAAAGCTCGTTCTTTGAGAAGATAAACAAAATTGATAAACCATTAACCAGACTCATCAAGAAAAAAAGGGAGAAGACTCAAATCAATAGAATTAGAAATGAAAAAGGAGAAGTAACAACTGACACTGCAGGTAAACTTCTCAAACTGTTCCAGAATATAGCAGAGGGAGGAACACTCCCAAACTCATTCTACGAGGACACCATCACCCTGATACCAAAACCAGACAAAGATGTCACAAAAAAAGAAAACTACAGGCCAATATCACTGATGAACATAGATGCAAAAGTCCTCAACAGAATACTAGCAAACAGAATCCAACAGCACATTGAAAGGATCACACGCCATGATCAAGTGTGGTTTATCCCAGGAATGCAAGGATTCTTCAATATATGCAAATCAATCAATGTGATACACCACATTAACAAATTTAAGGATAAGAACCATATGATAATCTCAGTAGATGCAGAAAAAACTTTTGACAAAATTCAACACCCACTTATGATAAAAACTCTCCAGAAAGTAGTCATAGAGGGAACCTACCTCAAAATAATAAAGGCCATTTATGAGAAACCCACAGCAAACATCATTCTCAAAGGTGAAAAACTGAAACCATTTCCTCTAAGATCAGGAACAAGACAAGGTTGCCCACTCTCACCACTCTTATTCAACATAGTTTTGGAAGTTTTAGCCATGCCAATCTGTGAAGAAAAAGAAATAAAAGGAATCCAAATCAGATAAGAAGAAGTAAAACTCATTGTGTGCAGATGACATGATACTATACATAGAGAATCCTCAAGATGCTCCCAGAAAACTACTAGAGCTAATCAGTGAATTTGGTAAAGTAGCAGGATACAAAATTAATGCACAGAAATCTCTTGCATTCCTACACATTAATGATGAAAAATGTGAAAGAGAAATTAAGGCAACACTCCCATTTACCATTGCAACAAAAAGAATAAAATACCTAGGAATAAACCTACCCAAAGAGACAAAAAGACCTGCATGCAGAAAACTATAAGACTCCTAGGAATAAACCTACCTAGGGAGACAAAAGACCTGTACGCAGAAAACTATAAGACATTGATGAAAGAAATTAAAGGTGATACAAAGAGATAAGAGATATACCATGTTCTTGGATTGGAAGAATCAACATTGTGAAAATGACTATACTACCCAAAGCAATCTACAGATTCAGTACAATCCCTATCAAACTACCAATGGCATTTTTAACAGAACTAGAACAGAAAATTTCACAATTTGTATGCAAACACAAAAGACCCCAAATAACCAAAGCAATCTTGAGAAAGAAAAATGGAGCTGGAAAATCAGGCTCCCTGACTTCACACTATATTACAAAGCTACAGTAATTAAGACAGTGTGGTACTGGCAGAAAAACAGAAATATTGATCAGTGGAAGAGGATAGAAAGCCCAGAGGTAAACCCATGCACTTATGGTCACCTTATCTTTGATAAAGGAGGCAAGAATA
>NC_041219.1:22300366-22329580 GCF_002837175.3 Physeter macrocephalus
AAAGAGTCATGTACCACAATGTTCATTGCAGCACTATTTACAATAGCCAGGACATGGAAGCAACCTAAGTGTCCATCAACAGATGAATGGATAAAGAAGATGTGGCACATATACACAATGGAATATTGCTCAGACCTAAAAAGCAGTGAAATTGAGTTATTTCTAGTGAGGTGTATGGGTCTAGAGTCTGTCATACAGAGTGAAATGAGTCAGAAAGAGAAAAACAAATACTATATGCTAACACATATTTATGGAATCTAAAAGAAAAAATGGTTCTGATGAACCTAGGAGCAGGATAGGAATAAAGACGCAGGCATAGAGAATGGACTTCAGGACATGGGGAGGGGGAACAGTAACCCGGGACGAAGCTGGGACGAAGTGAGAGAGTAGCATTGACATACATACACTACTAAATGTAAAGTAGAAAGCTAGTGGGAAGCAGCTGCATAGCACAGGGAGATCATCTCAGTGCTTTGTGACCACCTCACAGGGCAGGATAGGGAAGGTGGGAGGGAGACGCAAGAGGGAGCGGATATGGGGATATATGTATACATATAGCTGATTCACTTTGCTATACAGCAGAAACTAACACAACATTGTAAAGCAATTATACTCCAATAAAGATGTTAAAAAATAAAATAAATGTAGTAATTATAAGCATTAAAAAAACCCTGAATATATTATATAATCTTTACTTAAAAGTTACATACATATGCATAGAAAACACACCAGAAGTATGTCTAGATGTTAGCAGTCATCTTGAAACTGAGATTACAGATAACTTTAATTCTCTTCCTTATATATTTTTATAATTTCCAATACAATAAGCAAATGTAAGTTCTAATTTTAACAGTAAAACTGTCTTCATGTGTAGCTTATTTAAAATAATGTATAAAACTTGTTTTTGAGTGCTGGAACTTCATATAGTAGAGGCACAGTCATGAGGCAACTGGCATATCCAAACTCTGGTTTGCTGGTGTCTAAAAGAAAAATATCCCTACTTCAAAGGCAGAATCACATGAGGAAACCCTTTTATAATGTAATATACTATACAAATGTAAGAAATTTCATTGATTGTACTATTAGGTTTAAAAAGGCAGATAAGGCAATATTTTCAGAAACTCGAGGTGTTCATTATTACTCAGACCATTAGGGGAAAAGTGAACAAAACTTCCAGCTGAGAAAGTGATTTAAAAGCTTATATTAATCTATGGTTCCTTCACTTTCATAGTGAATGGTCATAGGAGACTGTTGGCTGGCTTGTGCCTGCTCATATGAGAGAAAACCCACGTGAATACACCAAGAGTGCTAAGATGATTCCAGTACTACAAAAATTGATTGAAAGTCTGATATGAGCCAGGCATTATGCTAGTTATTAGGGTTATAAAAATGAGTAAGACAGATCATTATCTTTAAAAACTTCACAGTGTAGAAAATTTGGAGACAATTTCATGCATTTTTATTCTACCTTAATCTAGCATTGTATACCTTTTTAACCTTTGAAGAATGTGTCTTGATTCTTGTAGTTCCTTTATTTGTTAAAATAGCTGAGGAGTGTAAGTTGTCCTCCATCCCCTACCATCGTAGACAGAGAAACACAGCAAAAGTCATGTTCTTGAAGGTACTACCCAGCAGCTACATCAAAAGAGAGAATGTGTTCTCAACCCCACCAGTATCCAATTCTGTCTTTTATAAACTGGGTGATTAGTGGTCATAAGACCCAAGAACAACCTCTCTTTTCCGCACTCAAGGCGCTATGAGACAGTGGCATTGTTTCCATTCTCTACGTAGCAATGAAAAACTAAGAAGTAGCAGACACAAATTCCGAACAGAGAGAGATATAATAATTTTTAAAAACATTGTTCATTCCTATGTTCTCCCATTGTTGTAACATGTACAAATTATATATCTTCAGACAGAACAGTCAGAACCTACAGTACCTCACTCTAGGAACACTGGTGACCATTTTTCCATGATGGCGAAAGAAGAGCTGTCACAAGACAAAAATCCAAAACATTTCTTAGCCTACGAGCAGGATTTTCCAAGGGCCCCTTGGGATCCAGAGGGGGTCAGATTTCTCAGTTATATGTTATCGCTCCATGTAGCTCTCTTTAGGACAATCACAAAAATATGATTGATTTATGTGGTTAATTGATTTATGGCTTTCACATCCCCTTAACAATAAGTTTCATAAGAGCAGGGACCTGTTTGTTTGTTTGTTGTTTTTTTGGCTCACCGCTTAATCCCCAGTGTCTAGAACAGAGTTTGGCCTGTAATTGGAGCCCAATAATATCTGATAAATAAATAAGGGGCAAAAAAAGGGACAGTGGCAGTTAACATTTATTGAAAACTTTCCATATACCAGTCAGTGCTGAGCAGTCCACATACAGCTGCCCTGTGAGATACGCATCCCATTATTCTCCTTACACAAGTGATGAAAAGGTATAGAGACAGAATCTCAGAGAGGTGAGGTCATTTGGCCAAGGTCACACAACTAGAAATGTGCATAGCCAGGGAAGTCCAAAAGTTAGCCTGGCTTAGTCTGGACTCATATTTTATCCATTCTGTTCTTTGTTCTTGTTTTCCTTTTAATCTTACTGAACGAATAGCCCCCTTTTCTACTGTAATAGTACATTAAAGAAAGAACTAATGGTCAAATTATGTAAGTAGTTTTCACATAAAAAGTGATTTCAAGATGTAGGTTGTTCCTTAGCTAACTGTTCTACCTGAATCTTTAATGGACTAAAGTGAATTTTTCAGCTATAAGGGGAGTCAGTATTATGTGGAATTTCCTAAAATAATCTGACCACAAATTCTTCAATATAATAATTTTCAGGACTTTTGTTCCACTTTGGGAATATTTAAATTAAAACAGCAATATGTAAAATCACTTGAAATTAGAATTTGCAAAGATTAAATATTTTCAGAAGACAACTAAATTATATAAGCATGTTAAAGGAACCATCCTATAGTTTACTCACTCTGATGGGAAATCTGGTCCATTATAACCACAGATTTGAATTTGGGATAAAATATCTTCTTATTATTACCTGTCCCATTAACATTCTTCTTCCCTGCTCCATCATTGTTAAACTTAATATAAACCGGCTCCAAGTTTCCAGTCTGGCATGTAAGGAGACTTAGAAGTTGCCACTCCATCCTAACAAGTAAAGCTGAACAGACTGAAAATATCAACAACTCTTCTTAGATCTGGCAGAAAAGTGAAGTCACAAGGCAAACCAAAATTGCCCCCAAAATTGGAAAGACAAATAGACAGATACAGAGAATCACAACTTATCAGAACAGAAACTCACTAGCAGAAGCCTCCTCAGGAACCAGTACTGGCTAGGAAAACCTTGAACTGCAGCTGATGAATTTCTGGAGGCTCAATGTGGACAACTCTGAGAGTTAGAACCTCCAGGGGGAGTTTTACCTCCAGGAGTCCTACTAAGTCCTCACAGTGAATATTGGAGAAAATGTTTCAGGCCAGGAAGGGGAAAATAACCACCTTGAATACACCAGAGCATTCTGTTCTTCTTAACAAGCCCTTTACTACAGCCTAACATGCTGGGGTTTTATCAGAGCCTAACCAGCCTGGAGAGAGGGAAACAGCCAACTGCAGCTCACCCAAGTGGGGGAAAAAAACTGAGAAGCACTGATAAAACTCACAGTCCAGGGGCACAGGCTCACAAAAAGACTGAGATCTAATCATGGGACTATAGAAGGCTTGCCCTTCCCCCATACCTTACTCTACATTACAAAGGCCTTTTTCCTGCAGTTCCTCTTACACAGTCCATCATATCCATTTTTCAACAAAATTTATAAGGCACACTAAAAGGCAGAAAATGCAGTTTGAAAAGTATTTGAAAGTAGCTTTAACAGGAGTCAGATATAACAGGAATAATCAGGCCAAGAATTTTTAAAGCTATGATAAATGTGCTAAAGGCTTTAGTGGAAAAAGCAGGCAACATTCAAGAAACAGATGGATAATGTAAGCAGTGAGATGGAAATTCTAAGAAAGAATCAAAAATAAATGCTAGAGATCAAAAACACTGTAACAGAAATAAAGCCCTTGATGGGCTCAATAGTAGACTTGAAATGACTGAAGAAAGACTCTCTGCATGACAGAAAATGATAAATGCTGCATGATCTCATTTATATGTGGATTCTTTAAAAAAAAAACTGAGCTCATAGATACAGAAAACAGATTGGTGGATGCCTGAGGAGGGGTGAAGGGGGTCAAAAGGTACAAACTTCCACTGACAAAATGAATATTTTGAGTTGGCCAAAAAGTTCATTCAGGTTTTCTGTAAGATGTTACAGAAAAACCCAGACAAACTTTTTGGCCAACCCAATATTATGAAGATGTACAGCATGATGAGTATAGTTAGTAATACTATATTGAATACTTGAAAGTAGCTAGGAGAGTGGATCTTGAAAGTTCTCATCACCAGGAAAAACGTTTTTGTAACTCTATGGTGATAGATAACTGGATTTATCATGGTGATTGTTTTGCAATGAGAATCATTATGTTGTACACCTGAAACTAATATAATGTTATCTTAATTATACCTCAATAAAAGAATAAAAGAATCTCTGCACTTAAGGATATGACAATAGAAACTTCCAAAACTGAAAAGCAAAAGGAAAAAAGAGTGAAACAAAAAAACAGAATATGCTAGAACTGTAGGACAACTAAAAATGTGTAAAAATGTGCATAATGAGAATACCAAAAAGGGAGGTGGGGAGGAAGGGAAGGAGGGAAGGAGGGTGGAAATAAGGAAGGAAGGAAGGAAGGATTTGAAGTGATAATAACTGAGAATTTCCCCCAAATTAACGTCAGACACCAAACCACTGATCCAGGAAGCTCAGAGAAGAGAACATCAAGCAGGGTAAATGCAAAAAAAAAAAAAAAAAAAAAGACCTCACCTACTCATATCATATTCAAACTTCAGAAAATAAAAAATAAAAAATCTTGAAAGAAGCCAGAGGAGAAAAACACCTTACCTACAGAGGAGCAAAGATGAAAATTACACCTGACTTCTCCTCTGAAACCATGCAAGGAAGAAGAGAATGGGTGGGATGTTTAAAGTGCTGAGAAAAAAATCACCAACCTAGAATTCTGTATGCCAAAAAATTATCCTTCAAAAAAGAAGGAGAGGGCTTCCCTGGTGGCGCAGTGGTTGAGAATCCGCCTGCCGATGCAGGGGACACGGGTTCGTGCCCCGGTCCGGGAAGATCCCACATGCCGCGGAGCGGCTGGGCCCATGAGCCAAGGCCACTGAGCCTGCACGTCCGGAGCCTGTGCTCTGCAACGGGAGAGGCCACAACAGTGAGAGGCCCTCGTACCGCAAAAAAAAAAGAGGGGCCCCCGTACCGCAAAAAAAAAAAAAAAAAAAAGAAGGAGAAATAAAGACTTTCTCAGAGAAAGAAAAATTGAGGGAATTTGTTGCCAGTAGACTACTTTATAAGAAATGTTAAAAGAAGTCCTTCAGAAAGAGGGAAAATAATATAGGTCAGAAACTTGGATCTACATAAAGAAAGGAAGAGCATAGAAGAATGAATAAATGAAGATAAAATAAAGACTTTTTAATTTAACAGCAGTTTTTTTCATAATAATAATAGCAACGAATGTATTCAGTTATGTATGCTTATGTATATATGTGTGTGTGTTTATGTAAGCTTATGCATAAGTAAAATGAGTGACAGCGTGATACAAGGGACCATAAGAAGGAATTAGGATTATTTTGTTTTTGTAAGGTACTTGGCACTACCCATGTAGTAGTATAGTGTTATTTGAAATTGAGCTTAGATTCATTGCAAATGTATATTGCAAACTCTAGGGCAACCACTGAAAATATAGTTTTAAAAGGAGCATAATTGATGTGCTAAGAAAGGAAAGAACTTGCTAAAACTTTGAAGCAACCAAGATGTTCAGTAAGTGAGCAGATAAATAAACTGTGGTACATCCAGACAATGGGATACTATTCAGCACAGAAAAGAAATGAACTATCAATCCATGAAAAGACATGGAGGAACTTTAAATGCATATTACTATATAAAAGAAACCAAACTGAAAGGCTACATACTGTATGACTCCAACTATGTGACACTCTGAAAAGTCAAAAAACTATGGGGACAGTAAAGGTTTTGAAGGGAGGGAATAGGCAGAGCACAGAGCTTTTTTAGGGCGGTGAAACTATTCTGTATGATATTGCAATAGTGGATACATGTCATTATACATTTGTCAAAACTCAGGATGTACAATGCCAAGACAATCCTAATGTAAACAATAGACTTTGGGTGATAGCAGTGTTTCAGTATAGGTTCATCTATTATAACAAATGAACCACTGTAGAGTGGGATGTGTGGCAGGGGACAGGTAATATATGGGAACTCTGTACCTTCTGTTCAGTTTTGCCCTGAACCTAAAACTGCCCTAAAAATAAAATTTATTAATTAAAAAAAAATTATAAACCATACCTCATCCTTCAAGAGCTAGGGTCTCTCTAGCTTTTAACAGGATGCAAACTTATAAACCAATTCGTAACACTGAAAGCATTCTCTGTTGTATTGAACAGTTGGAAAATAAGCAGGGGAAGACAGTCACTCAATTCTTCATTGCAAAAAAATTATTCTATATTAGCTACAGAGGTAGTTGAGAAAGAGATCTAGCAAAGAAGGAACTAGAAGTGAAATAAGAATCACAAAGAAAAGAAGTAATGTAAGTGTCCTATAGAAACATGAAAAAGGATATAATCAAGGGTGAGACTGAAGTGGCAGCACGGTAATTTTGAAAACAGCAACATAAATACTTCATGCAACCTACTCCCTATTTGTTTGATGATTATGAATTTTCATGTGTGTCATTTGACTTCTCTAATCCTTTCATCATATGTATAAAGTGAAAATAGTGATGAATATTCTACTCTCCTGGGTTAGGAGCTTTAAAATAGAGAAAATGCAAACTCCTTTGATATAGCATTTATTGAGCAGCACTTTATTTGTGCTCATATCTGTCCATCTAACTGATCCTGAGTTTCTTGGGAGCAGGGATGATTTGTCCTCTTCAGCTCTCTAATCTTGCCATCTAGCATAGTGTCTGCCGTATAGTGAGCTTAATACATACTCATTAAATACAAGAAGACAGGAGGAAGGGCGGGGGAGAGGGAGGGAGGGGATAGAGGAGGGAAGGAGCCAAGAAGAGAGAGAACAAGGGATGTTACAAGGAAGAAAGAAGGGAGACAAGGAGGAATTAAGGAAGGATGGAAGGAAAGGAGGAAGTCTGGCTTTAATGATCCAAGAAAGAAAGAGAAAGTGGAACAAAATGTATCAATACCTAAAGTCCTAGTCAAAGTTTTTCATATATATGAGATAGGGGGCCTGTGGTTGAAAGGAACAAAGATATATAATTGATCTCACAGGTGAATGAAGTAAAGATAAAAGGAGAACTTCAAGTGGATGCAAATAATGAGATATTTATAGAACTTTGTAATCATGTGTGCCTAATTGGCTTTAATAGTTTTTTAGTCCATTTACCTCTTCAGGGTTTGGGGGCAATAAATTACAATGCATTTGTCTTGTATCCCTGTAAAAAATACAAACATTTATATAATTCTCTATTCCACAGAAAAAAATGAGGCAGCAATTTTGACACATAATAATGTCATTCTATGGCATCATATTTTTAAATACCATTGTGAAGAAACATATCCTGATTGAATGTATTTTTAGCATTATAAATAGCAGTTTAACAGAAGGTAAAGCAGTACCTGGAAAAACAGATATTCTGTGTCTCTGCCTCTGTATTTCTCACACAGACAGACACACACACACAGACACACACACACACACCCCTTTTCAATTTGTTTATCAAAATAACTAAATTTCTCCAATAGATAATCACCCTCCCTCAAATTTAAATCTAGTATGTTAGCTCCTGGTAGTTTACTTATCTGTATCAGAACCTACTCTATTTTCTAACAAAAATAGATATACCACCTATTTTACACAAGTCTGTGTGTTCCTTTCACTTATATTCAAATAAATAAATATTTCTTTTTTCTCATTCTTTCCAGCAGACTCTAAAGTTTTATTAGTTTTGCTGTGACTCTGCACTTTCTTCCTTTGTGCACTGTTTCTTTTCTTGTTTTATTTCTTACATCTTCCTCTATTCCCTGTTGGAAGGAAGATTACCATCCCTGACTCAAGCACTCATGACCTACTGTACCCCACAGCTACAGCCGATTTAAGTAGGGCCTCAGGCCGTACTGTCACCTTTCTTAGGAGGCATGTATACCAAAGCTGCAGCCTGGCCCTTGAGAGGAATACCAGATCTGAACTGGGACAAGCTGGGCTGCTTTGTTCTCTATCCTAATGTGATTAATTGCTGCCAGCATGATTTCAGCAAGGGCATCCAAAGAAAAATATGCCCCAGAGTGTCCTTTGCTCCATCTGTCTTTATGCTTTTATTTTCAAATACTGTAGAAGCCCCCAAACTACGTTATAGCTTCTATGAATCCTTACAAACTGAAATAAATTATTTTTTCTTTATATAAAATGTCTTCGATGAAAAGGTTATGCTTTGTTTTTATTCCTGAAGATTCCTACTGCTAGCATCAGTGAGTTAGAAATAAATGTTCTCAAACTGTCTTATTGTGGTTTCTTCCTAGATGCATTTTCTGTTTGTGTGATACTGCTGACCTCTAGTGTTCAGAACACCAATATTTTCTTTAATTTCACTTGTGTTTAGTATTTTCAAACTTCATGGGTTTGGCTCTTCTTTTAGTGGAATCTGATAAAAATTCTAAGTTTAGTAATAAGTAAATGACTGTCTTTTTAATATAAGTACTGAATCTGAGAATTAAGATTTGGGGTCTTTTTGTTTTTTTTGGGGGGGGGGCGGTACATGGGCCTCTCACTGTTGTGGCCTTTCCCGTTGCGGAGCACAGGCTCCGGACGCGCAGGCTCAGTGGCCATGGCTCACGGGCCTAGACGCTCCGTGGCATGTGGGATCCTCCCGGACCAGGGCACGAACCCGTGTCCCCTGCATCGGCAGGCGGACTCCCAACCACTGTGCCACCAGGGAAGCCCGATTTGGGGTCTTTTTAAAATATGAATTGTTAGAAGAGATGTAAACATTTTCAGTTGTCATCACAGGCATTCCCTTTGAAGCATCTCAAACTGAACATAATCCAAAACCAAACTCATTCCTCTTACAGTCGCCAGCCTGCCGTTTGTAAATCTTGGAGTTAACCTTGAATTCTTTACTTCCCTCACCCTGCAAATCCATGAGAAATCCTATGGGTTCTACTGCTGAACACATCAGCATCCAGCCACTATTCACCCTCTTGCCACCGCCCTGTCCCAAGCCACACACTCCCTCACTGGGATTATGGTGATAACCATCTAACTGGTCTCTCCCAGGCTATAGCTCTCCTCCTACATGGAGTCTGTTAGCTTTAGCAGCCACTGTGCTCCTTCAGAATAATGGAAGGCAGATCGTGGCATTCCTCTGTTGAGAACCTTCACATGGCTTCCTGGGCTCTCAGAGAAAAGGCTGAAGTCTAGAGATGACAGCAAATGCCCATCTGACCTGCCTCCACAGCCCACCTCTCTAACCCCATCGTTCACAACACTCCCTTTCTCTCTCTTTCCCTTCCATCCAGCCGCACTGGCTTCTTGGCTATTTCTTAAACAAAGACACTGACCAAGATGACCTGAAAGTTCTCCTCAGCTTGGCTAAAGTTTAGACAGTGTTCTTCCTGCCTCTAGGACTTTGACTTCCCTTTCCTAGTATTATTCACTTTGCAAAGCATCCAAATGAAAATGTGAACCCTCCATGACCGTTTTGTAACAACAAAGAAGAAAATTAGTGTTTACAAGACTGAACACAGAGGTTGAGAACATAGATTCTAGAATCAGAAAGACTTAGGTACAAAAAGGAGTGTTACACTTATTGGCTATTGACTCGAGTTACTGAGAAATTTGGAATTACAGCATTCTCATTTATAAGGTGGAAAGGTAAAATTAATGCATATTTGAAAGAATATTATGAGAATTAATAATATAATTATTAACAATTAATAATAATAATACATGTAATTCACTTAGCATATGCCTACCATGGAGTAAGCACTCTATAAAGTTTTGCTATTACTGTTGGTGTTATTGCTGTTATTATTTGCAGAATCACAATCAACATATAACACTTCAATAAAACATAACTTTTGCTAGAGATAAAAGTTATTATTAATTATAGTATTATGGATTTTATTATAATTTAATATTCAACTTTAGAAAAATACTAAGGCTTGTTAATTATTACATGCTCTAATCTGTTTTTCTCCTTAAAAACCATTTTGTTTCATTTTCTGATAGACTGTAGTCTTGTTAAAGACAGAGATTGAGTCTCCTTCATTTGATTCAGCATCCTTATCGCCTACTGTGTGTCAGCCATCATTCTAGGCTCAGAGAAATCAATAATAAACTAAAAAGAAAAAGTCCTTACCATCATGATGCTTTATTCTTAAGGATAAAAACTGGCAATAAACAAACAAACATACAATATGTGTATTATATAGTTAGTGGGATATCACCAATACCTTGAATAGGAACTGGTTCAGAATAGGCACTCAATTAATATGAATTAAATTTAATTTGATTATGTTAAATTATTTTATTATTACATAGAGAATATGCAGAGGTGTGCTGGAGTGAGTGCTTTCCAGCTCAGGAGAGCCAGTTGTGTGCATTCCTTCCTAATTCTGTGTTCAGTGACTTCAATTTGGTAGCTTTAAATCAACCATGGTGAGAGTTTTTACACTACAGAAATCACCAATGCTACAGACTGAAGCTGTTTTTCCTGAGAATCAGTTGTCAAACATTTATCACCACACCACTGGATAAAGGCTGACAAAGTGTGGAATCTGAATTTTATGCACTTCTGAAAATAAATAACCCTTAATACATCACATCAGTACATTAACATATATTAATATAATAGCACGTTAATATGTTAATGTTTCAGAGAGTCAAATTTACAAATTATATAACACAATGCTAGTCTGAAGATGATTCAAAAATATATACTTAGTTAAATGGAACTATTTTCTCCCAGTAATGAGTAACCATCTCTTGATTATTCAGGCCCATGCAAGAAGCAATAATGTGGATAACCCATAAAATCAACCAACTAACAAATGTTCTCTCTATAATTTTAAATATAGCTTTTTGATAAAGCAATTTGCATTTTGAATAAGAATTTATTTCGTATGACAAAAGCAATTTTATATCCTTTAAACATAACCCACTAGCTATGGGGGGAAAAAAGAAGCTTCTGGATGTCAGGAGGGAGCAAATTTGAAATTATTTCCCTGTGGAATGCAGAGCTATAGTGCCCTGGGCTAGAAATGTCCCTGGGCCGCATGCCTGCGGAGTATAAATTATTAAATCATAATTTTAAAAAGAAAACTAAGGGGCTTCCCTGGTGGCGCAGTGGTTGCGCGTCCGCCTGCCGATGCAGGGGAACCGGGTTCGCGCCCCGGTCTGGGAGGATCCCACGTGCCGCGGAGCGGCTGTAAAAAGGAATCTTTTAAAAATTCTCTTACAACTTATGACTCGGTATTTAATTTTTAATGGTATAATGTATCAAATTTATTTCATTCTTACTGTGTTATATATATATATTCCTATTAAAATTGGATATAGATTTGTTTTTGAATCAAAAAATATAAGAAAGGGGGCTTCCCTGGTGGCACAGTGGTTAAGAATCTGCCTGCCAATGCAGGGGACATGGGTTCGAGCCCTGGTCTGGGAAGATCCCACGTGCCGTGGAGCGGCTAGGCCCGTGTGTCACAACTACTGAGCCTGCGCGTCTGGAGCCTGTGCTCCACAACGGAAGAGGCTGCAACAGTGAGAGGCCCGCGCATGGCGATGAAGAGTGGCCCCCGCTCGCCGCAACTGGAGAAAGCCCACGCACAGAAACGAAGATCCAACACAGCCAAAAATAAATAAATTAATTAACTTTAAAAAATATATATATATAAGAAAGGGAAACTTTTCTGCATCCTTAGTTACCAGATCTCATAGGAAAGGAGCAAGTGAGTCTGAGAATCATCATTCTGTTCTCAAAAACAACTTCAAACTGTATTTCTAGCCTATGCTCCAGCAGAAATATACAGATTTTATTATGCTAAGTTGCTGTTTAATATCAGGCAAAGTAAATATCAGATTAAGTCCTAAGAGTATGGTCACATTATTTCTATTATATTGATCAACAAGTAGTGGTAACCTGTCAGATAATTTCCAGTAATAATACATGAGTATCATTTATTGAAAACCACCTCTATCCCAGACACAACTCTTCATATATTCATATATTCACAGCACTTCATATATTATCTCTAATGCCCATAACAACTCTGTCAGGAAGGTGTTATTACAAATGAGGACATTTATGCACAGAGAGACTTAAGTATTTCCTCCTAGGCCAAATGACTAGCAAAAGGCAAAGCCAGGAGCCTAAACATGTCCTCTGGCTCCAAAGCCCATGTAAGTTTATTGAACTCCTTGGCAATTACCTACTCTTCTTGATAATCACCCTTAATTTGTTCTATGGCAGTTTTTCCCTGGGGGAAAGAACATAAATATCAACTTGGCAATAGGGACAATTATCTTTACAAACACTACCATCCAAAGCCAACCCAAAGCAGATTGAATTGGAACCAGAAGTTCTCCCAGCCTACTGTGGATGATCTGTTCTGATTAGCTTGCAAATGGTACAGATTGTCCTGAGTTTATGCCAGGAGCAAAGTAGAAGTTGTGGGTTTTATTTTTTCAGGCAGTTTAAACTCCAATTTGTGACAAAATAATTGTAAGTAGAAAGAAACTGATTTCCAGGTCAAATGGCAGCCTGTGGTAAAAGGAGCCAAAATTCATTTTCAAAGGAATGCTGTCTATAGAAAACTTTTCTTAAAGATAGCATAGATATGTCCTAAGATTAGAAGTGAAAACAAGCTATTTGGATCCCTCAAGTAAATCTAAGAGGATTTAGGTAAAAATGTATAACAGTCCTATTGTAAGATAAGAAGTTATTTACATCAAAGGAGTAAAGGCTTTTAAATAAGAGAACTAAAACACAGCCCCTTAAGTGATAAATGAAAGAGGACTAGTGCCTAATTTTTATAAATGTGCCCTTGTTTATTTGGAAAGTATATTTAGGGGGTTCTTGTGACTTTAGGAGTGGAACATGCTTGCCTGTCCCTCTTCCAGCCTTCCTTCCTTTACCCAAATATTGGCAAGCATAGCAGTAAAGAGAGGTTTATCAAACTTTTCATTCAGTGGTACATTTCTAAATATTCTATGACTCATGTATACATTCAACAAGCAGTTTTTGTAGAGTTTAAGTTTTGCCTTTGTGTTTGATTCATTTGAAATTTACTTCTTGTGTGATATTAGGGATCCAGTGTCTTTTTTTTCTTTAGGGATACTCAATTTCCCAAAACATTTATTTAATAACCTCTTCTTTCTCTACTGATCTACAATACCATTTCTGCCATATGTAAGATTTACATAGGTAGGTTGGTTTTCTAGGCTCTCTGTTCTCTTTGATTTTGCCTCAGATATCAAAATAATGTCAATACTATGCTGTAGCAGATACAAAATATAGTTTTATAATATTAGATCACTTTAGAGCAAATTGTGATGTATGACAGGCAAAGCCCAGCACTTTATTCTTCTCTGTTGGTAGTATCTTGGTTATTCTTAAGGCTTTGGAATTTCATATTAGTTTCAGAAAAAGCTTGTCAAGTTTCATGAAAAAAGCCTGTTAGGATTTTGATTGACATGATATCATGACAAGGTCAATTTGCAGACAATTGACATTTTTTTAACATATTGTGTTTGTCTATCCATGATTATGGTATAGCATTTCATTTATTTTTTTTAGTTGTTGTTAGTAACTTTCATTAAAGTTTTATAGATTTATGCACAATATTCTTGCCCATTCATGAGTCAGTTACTTAAAATAAATTTCTTTCTCTTTTCTCTACACACACACACACACACACACACACACACATCCTATTGGTCATGTTTCTCTGGAGAACCCTAATAAAAATTTTGGTACTGAGAGTGGCTCTATGGGAACATAACCTAAGGATAAGTTTTCTGAATTGGTTCTAGGGTTTCTGCCCTTGGATCTCTAATCTAATTAGTTTTAAAGGCACTAATTACTCTATTTCTAGCAGTAGAACATTGATAATTAATGGTGTGATGTGGCAATAGAAATATGCAAAAATATCACCATTGGATACTCATAATCAAACACTTCTAGGGGGCAAGGATCTAGGTGACCATGTATATGATACTTTTGAGCATTTTTGTCAAACTAACAAATATAATGAGATTGGCTGGTTGCTCCTAATGTCACTGAACAAAATGAAAAAAGAAAAAAAAATGAACTCAGGAAATTGAATATTTCAAAACAAACAAACAAAAAGGAACAAAGAGTACCGCTCACCATCCAGTTATACTAAGGGTTAAATCACAACCCACCGCAGTCACCCACTGACAGAGCATGCCCTGAGAGGAATTCAGGATGGAAAAAACAGGATAAGACAGTCTGAGCTTTGGAATAAACAGACCCCTAGATAGTTAGATATATATCTCAGGAAGAACTTCAATAATCCCAGATTCTTGCATCTTCCCATACATAGAAAAGCAGTAATATCATTTGTTCTTTGTGATTAGCAGTACTCTTTTACTAAGATATATGCATGATTGATTACGTTTTTTCTAGCCAAAAAATTCATATATATATACTGGCTTCTCCCCTACTTCTTCAGAGCTGGTTACTCAGAGGTACTGAGAAGCTATCTCCCAGGTGGTAGTCCTCAGTAAGACCCTGAATAAAACTTAAACTCACAACAGGCATGTGCATTTTTCTTTACATTGACAAATTCCTAGTTCATACATCACATAGAAAGTGAAACCTGAAAGTTTCTATGTCTGCCTCTAAAGAAGGCTCTTTATTTGTCATAGGCCAGGGTTGAGAATGCTGGAAAACAAACTTAAAATCTCATCCTGGAGTGACTGAATTACAATGCAAATTGAATTCACAGGCTCACAGGGTATTTACTGTTACAATTATGGCATTGATTGCGAAAGAACATAATCCTGAAAGTTCAAATAGAGACATATAGGAAGACTTTGATGAAACTGGGAACCATGAGGAAGTATGCTACACTCCAAAGTAACTGCTTGAGTTTTCTAATTTATACAGACAAAAGTCCAAGGAATATGTGTGGGAATGAATTTTAAAGATGTGGAATAATCATGGAAGGAACATAGAATTGGATTGAGCCAAATTTGTTGATATGGGCCCACTAAGCAGAGATTCTGCACTTAGGTGCAGCTTGGGAAATTAGAAAGTGTTCTAATTGGTTGGTTGGTTGGTTGGTTTAAATATGGACTAAAAGGTAGTCCAGAGTGAGCAAATCCAGAGTGAGTCCAGACCTGCCTTGATTTATTGTAGAGGAAGGGATTTAAATGTTTAGAGAGATTGGAGTGTTAGAGTACATTTGTCACTTAAAATCTACTCACCCACCCTGGAAGGGTCCCAGAGTCACCTTTGTGTCCTCCCAAAATTCATGTTTTTGAAGGCCTAACCCCCAATGCCTCAGAATGTGACCTTATTTGGATATAAGGTCTATACAGAGGTAATCCAGTTAAAATGAGGTCATTTGAATGGGCCCTAATCCAACATGACTGTGTCCTTATAAAAGAATAAATATGAACACAGAAACACACATTAAGGGAAGATGATACGAAGAGACACAAGGAGAAAACAGTGATCTATAAGCCAAGAAGACAGTCCTGCAATAGATCCTTCAGAAAAAACCAACCCACTGACAACTTGATTTCAGACTTCTAGCCTCCAGATTTGTGAGACAATAAATTTCTGTTGAGTCACTCAGTTTGTGGTACTTTATCATAGCAGCCCTAGCTAACTAACATACTAAACACCCAATAAATGCTGTTTTTATTATTTTTTTATTACTGTTGTATTCTGAAAAGAGTAGAATCATTGAACACCGGTGAAATTCATTGAAAGCTTTTGTATGTGCCAGATAAGCAACTGCCCAACAGTGGCACTGTGGAATTTAAGATTAAATGCACTACTTGTATGTTTAGGAGTCAGTAAGCATTGCATCTTGCTGGCTTCCAAATGTTTGGTTGTCCACTTATCTTTGTCATCCCCTATCTTTTCTTATTTTGGGGTTTGTTATATTCTTCCTTCCTGGTTACTGGTTTACCCCCATTTAAACCAAGTGCCCTTTCTCTAAATCACAAACATTAAAACAAGGTTGATTAATGCCACTGTCTGACTTGGTCCTTTAGACAATGTTTATCATAATAAAAATGTACATTTATTCAGGAATTATACATCTACACATTCAGAAGAATCACATTCAAGCCTTCCTTTATATTTTCCTCTTTCCTCATTGATTCTTCAGCATTTGGCATGCAATGCAGATACACACTGAGAATCTGTACTTCAAGAAAGAGATCTTGAATTTCCTTCTTTGAACCCCTCCTTCATCACTAGTTGAAAAGTTTTAGAAGGACACAAATCTGTCTGTTAAACGGAATTATAGGCTGTTTCCTATCACCTTCCATCTAGACAGCTTTTCAGCCCAGCTCTTTTCTTACATCCCTCTCAAACTATCTTACCAAGATATTTTGCTGACACAGTTTTCATTTCTATCTGCTCTATCTGTAAAAAAAAAAACAAAGTGACTATAACCGCAAGTTTTTGCAAGTGTGGAGACAGAGCACCATTAGAAGCCAGAAACTAGGGTTTATTATTCCACAAGCTGGAATCACACCATATAAAATGTTTTAAAATAAAATATTTCTAAGAACCCTGATTGCCTCCCTTCCCCAATAAATATTGAACAAGAAGCTACCAATAACCATAAGATGCATGCAAATATAAATACAGGGTGTTCTAAAGTCTTAGCGAAGTTCTGAGCCTTCATAAACTCAGAAGTTAAGTGTTACAAACTTAGAAAAACATCACTTGAAAGGTTAATTACTTATATTGCTCTCATACTTTTTAGTTTTTAATTGGGGTATAGTTGTTATATTTGTAAGCATTTATATTTCTGGAGTTTACTGAAGCCTTAAAACTCACTCTAGAGCTTCCCTGGTGGCGCAGAGGTTGAGAGTCCACCTGCCCCGGTCCAGGAAGATCCCACATGCCACAGAGAGGCTGGGCCCGTGAGCCACGGCCGCTGAGCCTGTGCGTCCGGAGCCTGTGCTCTGCAACGGGAGAGGCCACAACAGTGAGAGGCCAGCGTACCAAAAAAAAAAAAAAAAAAAAAAAGCTCACTCTAGACTTTGTGGATACCATGTTATTAATTCACTTCTTTTTTTTCCTTTTACAAGTTCTTTTCTCCAGTATGATCATATAATTTTTGTTTTCATGGTAGGAAAATGTTTACTTTTCAGTTTTGAATGTAGCACATTTCAGCAGATAGATTTTGTAGTTGTCAATTAAGACATTGTTCAGCAACTGCCCTGAATAATAAACCAATCTTTGTCTCTTTCTACAACACATTGAAGTGTATTTCTATTAGAATTCCTCTCATACTCAACACCAAACTGTAATCCTGGGACTTCATTGAATTTGTTTACATTTTATCTGTAACTATCACAGACGCCCAGCTTAAAATCTAGGTAAAGAAAGAAAATGTGAGGTTTCTTCGTTAAAGAATATTGCAAAATAGAAATCAAAGGCACAGTTTTACTCCTCAATCTGTGCAATCTTAGTTTACAATTAAAGAGTGATTTTAATTGTCAAACTTTTAAATTTTATTAAATGTTTGTGGCAATGCATTGAATGAATTCCAGACCTATATAAATACACAGGCAGCTGTTTGTAATTTGCATGTTTATCAGTTTTGAAAGAGCACAATGTACTTCCTGCATCTTATTTTCAGAATTTGCAATTATCATCTTTGGCTATCCAGTATAAAGTATGGACTACTTGAGTATCTCATTCTTTGAATTTTCATTTTGATTGTAAACCAGATGATCTCTGACACTTTTCTCTTTTCTCATTTTTCTCTTCTTTCAACCTCCAGGTTTACTTGCTCCCATTTCTTCTTGGCTCTAATAATAAAATAGAAAAAATGTTTCAATTATTTTCTTTTTCAGCATTTTTCAGGGTACCAAAACTTTGCATTTATTTTGCTAATCACTTACCAAAAATCTAAAGACAAAACAAAAACTAAGCTTATTGTTCTAATTCATAAATTTTCAGAATGCCATTCAAACTAATTCCACTTCATTCTGAAGCTCGCTCGCTGTGATTTGAATTTAGATGGAGGGGTGGAGAGGAATGGAAATAATACTACAGTATATAGAAGGCTGCACCACGGGGCACCCAGAATGAACAGAATGAATGTTCCCTCCTCTGGAGAAAGGCACCTCCAGTCACACCAGCTGTATGCCTATCAGAAAGGACAAGTGGCCTCAAGGAAAGGCTGACAACGACGTCTCTAACTGCCTTCAGCTCCTTTCCTCGATTCCCGCAGACACATTTTCCTCTCTATTGCATTAGCCTCATAGCAGCCAACGTTGTCCCAAAGACTCCTCTCACTCAGTTACACTTCTGAGGCCTTGGCTCCAGATATTCCTTAGAGGAGTAGACTAGTGGCTCTCTCCAGCAGTCCACCTGTCCCCTGGGAAACGCTGAAATCTCTCCTTTGTGCCCTAGCAGGAAGTGCAGGGGGGGAAACACAAGCTACTCTTTCTCTCCCTATTCTGGTGATGACAACAACAACTGGAAAGGATAAGAGTTTAGGGATCACACATTTCCCAGCAAAAGCCCAGGTAAATAAGAAAACTAACTTTATTTTGTTATCATTCTATTTAATTTCTTGATTCTAAATTCCCATTCTGCCTGGTGTAGAAAATTTGCATATAAACAGTCCCATTCAGTGCTTTCTTAGCTACTTCACATGTATATGTCAATCACATTCAGATTTGAAATTCTGAGGGTTTTTCTCCCTCCCCTACCTTCCCGCTGCTTATCCTAATTTCCAGGGTTGGGACTGGGGAGGATGGTTGCTGCTGCGTGACAGGTAGGAAAAGAATGTCCTCTCAACAGTCTTGGGTTTCAACAAGGTCTGGGTCCTGTGCTGGTGAACAGTGGCCCAGATAACATAGTCTAAGGTTTCTCAGCTTTTAATGTGTATCCTAATCACCTGGGGATCTTGTTAAAATGCAGATAATGATTCAGTAGGTCTGAGGTGGAGATTCCACACTCGTAACAAGCTCCCAGGTGATATCACTGCTGGTGGCCCTCAGACCATACTTCACGTAACAGGGGTTTGATCAGTGGATGATGGCTTGGTTTCTAATCGATTTCCTGGCACAGCAAACGTTGAGGTTCCAGCTGAGTCCTCCCCGGAATAGCACCCAACCACAAAGGCATCTTTTTGATGCTATCCCTTTAGGCCTAGCCAGAAGACTTTGTGTAGACCTGCTGGTCCTTCTCTCCCAGGAACTCACTCTCACTTGAAACTCACAGGGTTATGTGATGCCCTCCCAAGCAACCCTGGAGCTCGGCAATCTCAAGAGGCTCTGTCTCCAGCCCTCTTGCGTTAGATGTGCCTCGTCCTCCCCACAACCCCACCACCAGATGGCGTTGAGAAACTCTCTCCAAAGCTTCCCCCCTAGATTGCATCTGGGAAGTACAATGCGGAGCCTCTTTATACTCAGATTCTTAAAAGTTCCAGAGGACTTCTATCATTGACCTTTCTATCCCTGGGCCCTGGCATAGCTGGAGGTGGTGGGAGAAGGGGAGGACGGAACTAGTACTGTGTAAGTGGCTTCACAGTTTCTGCTCTCTTGCTGTCTCACCACACCCTCCTCCTTACTCTTCAGATTGAAAGAAAAGAGCAGTTTCGTTGGCTCACATCCCCTGTCACATCCCTTTTCCTGTGGCATACGTGGATGGTACATGCTTCATACTCTGAAGCGACCCCTCCTTTCTCCAAATCCTTTGGTGATTCATGTTTCACTGTGTGGGATGGGAGGGGAGAAGGCTGCTGCAATACAAGAGGAGTCACTGGGACAGGGGCTATTTAATACTCCAAATGACATCCCACTCACAAGGAAACCATGGGAGAAAAAGATGTGACTTGACAATTGGTAGTTTTATGTAGGATTTTCATTGCCTTTTCACCTCCTTCCCCCCAAAATTAAGTGCAACCCACATGAAGTGAAGAGGAAATACAATCAATTAAATAGTGCCACAGCAGAGTTTTCTTGCAGTACAGTATGATTTGGGAAGAGATGGGAAAAAAGAAAACAACTGACTCCAGTATAAATATATATACAGGTCTGCATACTGCATCACAGTTATAGTCAGGAGTTTATAGGGAAATACTGCTTTAGAAGATCTCAGCTGCATATTTTGGAAAGTGTACAGTTTCTAGTCTGGATGTGTTCTGATTCATTCTGGGAACCTCTCATATAAGAGTTTATGGATTTCAGATGATTCTGAAAGTTCTAGGCTACTGATTTAGCTAGGAACTCCCTATCTAGGTCTTTTTCTGAAAGGTTCAGTTTTCCAAGAAATAACTGAAACCATTTTATCCTGTGTGGTTTTCCAAACCCACTGAACCAGCCCCAGAATAAGCTGGGAGAAGACAACAAGCTTTTTAGTAGAAGAACCAGATCCCAAACCTGAGGCCGGATCTGCTACAAACCTTTACACTGAGGAGGTTCCTGGAATCCCTACACCCTCCCAGAGCACAGAGCACAAGGGGGAGACCATAGTCACTTTGAACCTCCCAGCCTGGAAACTACATCTTAGATGCCCTGTCAGCCAGCACCAGCCAATATGTGTCCATGGTGGATATAGTAGGGCTTTAATATTTTGTGTCAAAATATGGATTTATATATTGCTTTGTAGTTCAACAAAGAATGCATCTTATATTACATAACTGCTGAAACTGCTATGCTTCTAAGGAGAGAAATATATCAAAAGATTTCTGATAAAATAAAAATAGGCAAAGGAAAACACAATAAAAAAGTAAAATTAAATTGCTAGTAGAGAAGATATCTACTAAACTCCAAGTAATTATGTTCAGGTATGTGGTGAAAACTTTCTAAATTTTCTAAAATATGTTCCTTGAGCTTAAAAACTTGTCATTTATTTTCAGAATTGTATGATACATTAAAATCACTAGTAAATATTTACCTGTATATATCTTTTCAGTTTTTGAATATGTTTTTGAAAAAGGAATTCTTTTTTGCCAGGCTGAACCATTATATGATGTTGACATATATTTATCTGAGAGAAAAAGGAAACAGGAATTAAATATTTTATAATGTTAAAATCATATTCCAGGAGCATTTCAAAGTTATAAATATCTCAGAGGTGAAGCTATTCTCTAATAATTCATTTTACCATTTCAAGGCTAAGGCATCAGGGATACAAGTGAGCTTATTAAAACCATTTAAGTTATCAATGAACACGGTTATACATCTCTTAATTGACTGTTTAGTTCCTTAAATAAGGCTTGCTCCCACGAGACTAAGCTAGAGAAGAGTATGATACGTGTATGTAATCAAAATGTTTCATTGCCTGGCTTTACCATGATTTTACATAAAATTCTGTTAACATTTGCAGAGCTAAAGAAAGGAAGGAAGGAAGATAGGTAGGTGAGGCCACCTTAACACAAATCTAGACTGTGGCATCAAACTGTTCTGGTGGTTACTGTATTCTTCACAGCTAACCACTCACAGTAAAATAATAATAAAATTAATAATAAAATAATAGTAGTAAATAAAATTAAAAGTCTGTTTCACTTAAGAATATCCTTATTTTTATATATAAATCCATACATCATTCCATTCTAAAACAAATAGAAGAAAATAATTTAAAAGCTAACTTCTATTTAAATTGTGAAAGGAGGACCTAAGAGAGACATAGAGTTTTCACTTATGTTTCAGAAAGTACACAACATTCAGAACTCTACTAACTAGACTGTGCACACAGGAAAATACAAACGTGAAATTACAGGGAATTGAGTGACCTTTTGTTAAGTTGAGAAGACAAACCCAACTTTAAAAGAGCAAAATTCATCTGAGACAGGGGAAAAAAAAAAGAGAAGTTTGGTTCCCTCCTCCCTTGCGTCCTTGTACTTCCTGAGAAATACTATGACTTTGCCTATTACATGATGAAATGATTTAGAAGCAATCTGGGCATGGGTGGGAGAGATGAGAGGTTGTCAAAAATATTGCAGTTAACCCCCAAACTAACCCTTTCAGAAAGTAATCATGAAGGCCTAAAGAAAAACCACAGCACTAGACAGAAAGTGATAATTGAACAATGCAGTCAGTGGAACAAGAAAATGTCAACCATTCAAAAACAATCCTCAAGAGTGAAATAAAGTTATCCAGGGGGAACAAAGTGCAGTGCTCTGAGACAAAATTCTAGAGAGGGTCATGTCAAGCCATCTGCACCCAACATGTTTTCTCCAATATCCTTTAAATCACGTGCACTGCTGCACACGGACAAAAATCCTCTTACTAGTTTTCTAAGATGTTATGGTGGTGATGGGCCTGGAAAAAGAAGGGGATGGATAGCAATTAAGATTAGTTGGACCATCAGGAAATTCCATGGGAATGCAAACCACAGACATGAGTAAAGAGCCTATATAAGTGTAGAACTCCACCTGAACAGAGGTTGAATTTGGGTTCCTTGTTGACATCAGCTTTATTGTAGGACCCGTTTGTGGGCCTGCTGCGGGGAGGTGCATTCATTGAGACAGTTCTGACAGCATCTCTCTGAACATGGTCATAGGAGGCATTCTCAGAATTTCTGTTTTTATTATTGCGATGGTAACTCATTTTATTTTTGGGATTTGGAGGTTGTACTGCTATAAAAGAAAGGGGGAAGAGAGTGAGGGATAAAACAAGCTGGTTTCACACCCGTAAATAACATATTGCACTTTAAATGTTTGATAGCACAATGTAAGCTAAAAGAACTAAGTTTATAGGAATTGGGCTGACATCTAAAATAACATGTTGCATGACAATGACTTGTTTTTCTGCTAGAATATATTATTTAATCTCTTTTCAAATTACAATTTAGGAATATCAAATACGTAGACACTTTACCTCTCTGCATTCCTGGGCCAGGAAAGTTCTTTGGTTCATCATAAATCCATTTTCTTTTTTTCACGCCTTTAAAATGAGGCTTCCTCACTGGCTGGACATCATTTACTTAAAGAAGATACAAAGTTTTACAGTTTTTAAAGAGACACTTTCATCTGAAAATTACTGTAGGTGATAATTACATATCTGTGCATTCACATATCAAGTAAGAGAAAAAAATAAATGTACAACCCCAATACTTTACTTTCTAGAACAAAGGGTGATTTAATTTTAAGTGCCAAAAAAATCTATCTTGGAAATTGATTGATGAGAAAACTTTCAATAAGTAACATTCCTTTGGAGAAAAATGCTTCTCTCCAAAGGAATGTGTGGATCTTTTTAGGTTTAAAAGAACATAAAATTACAATCCAAATAAATTATATATCTCATTATAATGTTATTTTTAAGTAGTTTTAGAATTGTTATTTTGAACATAAATCTTTCTGTACTTTTTGAGCCAAAACTACTACTTCTTAAGAAGTTGGATTAGTGTAAAATACTTTAATGATTATTACCTTACTGTTTTAAGATCTTAAGAAGTTGGGGGTATAGATAGTTTGGTGAAACAAGCCTCAATAATCAGAATTTGTAAGTGCTAATATCACTAAGTTATTCACTTCTTGCTTGCATGTTTTTACATGGAACATTTTATGTGCATGCTCAATTTTCCAGGAATTTCTAAGGTACATTTCTCCAGAGTATCTTAAAACGATTTAGTAAAGAGGAGCATTCTTTATTATTTCTCTCTGTGGAGATCCTAAACATTCACAAGTAACTACTACACAGAGAAAATGAACATCAAATTCACTGTGTTGATTACATCAGCTCTCTACAGTGGGCTGATAAATCTCTGCTCTAGCTCTCATCTTCAGCTTCAGCAGTAAACCTTCAGTGAAGCTCTGATTCACCACCTCCTCTCCAAACATCATGCTCCACTCTTACTGTCATGCTCCCACTCCTAGAACTTGGAAACCATATTTTTCACAAGTGTCACTAAACTAAGCTTCTCTGAGGTAAACCATCATGGTTCCCTTTGTTTCCCAGCTGGGGCTGAAGAATATTACAGGGGTTCAATAAATGAAATAAGGAAAAGGAAGGAAGGAGGGAGGGAAACAGGAAGATTCATGAGTCTTAATTGTATAAAAAGAAGAAGCTCCAAGTACTAAATAGCAAGGAGAAGCCAAATCAAGAAAAATAATCTGAAACATAATAAAAATTTGTCAATGTATCCCAGCACGGGTTAAATTTAAAATGCACTAATGAATCTTCAGAGAACGTAGTATATTATTAACTTTAATATCTAAATTAAACTAGTGGGAAAGTGTATAATTTACTAGGACCTACATCACAATTCATTGTTAATTAGAAGAATATTGTGTCTTTAATTCTTAATCCTGAATAGTTTTCAAACCATCCTTTTTTCTTTCTTTTTTAAAATTCTACTTCAAATAAGCAAAATAAATCCACGATAAGGCAAATATATGTAAGGCCAAAAAGTGATAGAGCTGATGTCTCACTTGAAGAGGGGTCCTCTCTGCACTTCATCCTGATATTCTCAGTAGCATTTAATACATGCATTAAGGAGAAACTAACACACTATTGTAAAACAGTTATACTCCAATAAAGATGTTAAAAAAAAAAAAAGAAGTTGGGGAAGGATACTGAACTGCCGAAAGTTAACAGACTATTGGCAAAGAAATAAAATTAATTATAATGCCAAAAAAAAAAAAAAATACATGCATTGTAGGTACTACTCGGGTAGTTAGGGAACGCTTTGGATGAGGACTGTCCTTATTATCTTTTAAAGCAAATTAAGAAAATAGAATGTCACTATTAGTAAAAAGAAGTGTTTCAGTTGGTATTTCACTTTGCAAGCATTATATGATGGGCATACCTATTTAAAATATATATACGTATATTAATTTTTAGAACCCACCACTGAAATTCCCTAATTACCATATTGAGTCCCCCAAATTTGTCACTAACAAAACATTAAAAATTAAGAAATAACAGCCATTACCTTCAATATGTAAATTATATATTTGTGGCAATATTTTTAATACCTCTGTATAAAAAAATAAAATCCAAAAAAATAAAAGGTTATCAATTTTACATCAAGTGTGCCAATTTAAACCAAGGATGAAGAAATATCTGTAACAGTCTTCACTTGTTCTAAGCTTTGGAGCAGGACCATCCAATAGAGTTTTCTACAATGATGGAAACATTCTAAATCTGTGCTGTCTGAAATGATAGCCGCTGGTCACATGTGGATATTGAGCACTTGCAATATGGCTAGTGCAACTGATGAGCTGAATTTTAAATTTTTATTTAATTTTAATTAACTTAAACAGCCACACGTGAAAGGTGGCTATGGTTATTAGTGTAGTTAGAGGTGTGTGTTTTTTGATGGATTGAGCAAAAGAGAGGAAACAAGATTTACATATAATTTTCCATAAGGAGAATTTGATCACAAGTGTCTTCCTGTTCTTGAGAATATTTATTTAATGGTGGGGAAAACAGTAGATGTAATTGGTTAATACTTAGATGGAGAACATGTGAAGTCCTCTAATTACAGGACAGCTGTACTGTCTGTGGCTGAGAGAGCTGCCCAGCAGAGGTCCCAGCTGGGGGATTCTAAGCATGATAAAGGCAGCATAAAACTATAGGGGATGTATTTTATTATCATATCTCTGGATTATTCACAGACTATAATTAGTAATAATCATAAAGTGGGGAAGTCAGCATGAGAATTAATACTCTTCTCAGTATATATATCTTTAAAAACAAAGCTTTCTAAGATAATTCAATCACACTGAATATTGGAAGCTGAAAAAAAAAAATAAATAAATAAAGAGGACTGGGTATTACCATTTAAGAGAACCAATAACTTTAGAGCTAGCAAGACTCCTAGAAATTATGTAGTCCAACAGGCTAATTTTTCGGATAAGGAAACTGAAGCTAAAAAAGATGAAGCCCCATAGGCAAATAATTAGGGATAGAGCCAGGACTGGAAACTTAGGGCTTCTGACTCCTATCTAGTATATTTTGTGTATATTTTTATTTATTACCTTGCCTCTACAACAATCATACTTTATATTTAACTTGTCTATACAAATTACAAATGGATCAAAATACAGACTGGATCATTACCTTTAGCATTTGAACATTTCGACATCGTGATTTCTTTCTCTTCTGTTAAAGCTTCATTTTCATCTACCCCAAGAAATATGATCCTCTGTGTAATGTAGCAGTCACCTCCTATGACAATAACTTACTGTCAGTGGCAGTGATGGCAGAAAATTGTACAAAACTATCTTTTAATACAGGATAATCCTCCCCTAAAATACACCTTTTGCACACTTTTATGTAAATACTTCTCAGTGATACCATCACCATCTCTATACATATCATATATGTTTCAATTAATACATGTGTATATATATATATATATGAAAATACAGTATGTACACTTACAGATAATTGGAAGAAAATTCACATAGTCAATGCCATTTTCCATATAACAGTCATTACCACACTTTAGAGATACTCAGAGTAAATATAATTTATCTTCCACATAATATCTTCAGATATATGAAAGCAGTTTTTATATTCCTTAAAGATCTTCTATATTCCAGGATAAATATCCATAGTTGCTTTAAATATTACTTAAATACTTAATTTCAGATCCTTCACCATACAAGTTACCCTTTCTTAACATAAAATATTTGTTTCAAGTAACCTTGTTTAAAAATGATGCCCAAATGTGGACTACCCTGTGAAGAAATCAGTGGAACTAGTATAATAATAGATGACATTTATGGAGCATCATTCTATAAGTCATACACTCTACTGAGTATTTTAAATGACTTATCACATTTAATTATTTTCCTCTACTACTCCTAATAATTCAATGTAAGTTTACCTTAGCTATTCGGTAGCTGACACATGTTACTGAATTATTTTGAAACCTTGTGGCCAACAAAAACATTTATTTTTTTCCTCACAATATATTATCATGTCAGGTCTTTCCCAACTTGAAGAAAACCTACCAGTAATGTCTTGGACTTACATGCAAGAGATTATGTTTATCACAGTTTGAGTTTACCTTGTTAAATCTGGCTTATTGTTCCAGCATATTAACTTCCAGTCATCTGTAAATTTTATAAATGCGTCTCTATACATCTAGTCATTCAATTGTTTAAACGTAAAATCATTTATTCTAAAAATATTTATGGAGTGCACATCATGTGCCAGACATTCTACTAGAGATTTTGTCTAGAGTAATTGATTATACACAATTCCTGACCTCAAGGAGTTTATCCAAAGCCAATGAATAAAATGCTAAAAAGATGTTGATGAAACAAATCAGTTATGAGAGAGAAAATTCAGACTCATTTATTATATGGTGACATACTCAGAATCAATCAGTAATAAACTAACTCACCTCCATTTTCAAAAGCAGCAATGTCAGTCCTTGGTTTCCTATCCAGTGATGCTTTTATCTCACCTTGCCTTTCAGATAGGCTGAATTTTGTTGGAACTGTCAGACTATCCCCTAGGAAAAAAAAAAAATCACTCCAGGAACCATTAGGCGTTTACCTAAGTTTATGATAGAATTTATGATGACAGTAAAAAGCCTAAAAGTTAATGGAAATATTGTTTGCACAGTGATTTGATGAACAATAAATTTATAATTATACAAATTTTAAGCCAGTTTATAATTGGAGGAAAGCAGAAGGCAAGTTTATTTTCCTTTGTGGATAATGTATCAAGTGGCAGTTAAAAAATTTAAGCAATCTAACTCTATAGTGTATGTATATTTAGTTTATTTAATGTGCTTTTCATATAATGAATTTTGTAATATTTGTTTTGTTTTCATCTACTAACCATGAACAGAGTAAAAAGTATTAGGGTCAACTACTGATTAAAAAATGCTAATTATACTGATAATTAATTCTCACTATTGCCTTATACATCTCTAGCTAATTTTCTCTGAAAATAAAATATTAAAAGGAGAATAAAAGAGCTATGACAATCTGATACAACTCGTGATTCTGGACTGGATTCTAAACCAGGGAAAAAACTTCATTTTGTTATAAAGGACATTGATGGCACAATTGGTGAAATTTTTTTTTTAAGTCTGTAAATAATATTGAATCACTAGTAATTTCCTGATATTGACATTTATACTGCATTTGGGTGAGAGTTATGTAGGGGCATCATGCCTGCAACTAACTCTCAAACAATTAGAAAAAAATAACAACAATGTGTGTGTTGAGAGAGAGAGGGAGAGAGAGTGAAAAATCAAATGTGTAAAATGCTAACATTTGGGGAAATCTGGGTAAAGGATATTCATTAGTTAACTGAAATTATTTAAAAATAAAAAGCTTTTTAAAACCATAATATAAAGCAAAAATGCATATAATTGTCTTTATAATCTGCCATTTTTAATATTCATTGCTAATGTGTTTGTTTTTGTTTTGTTATTGTTTTATTTTTTCTTGTCTCCATAGTTCAAGAAATCTGTCCTTCACTAGATGGCTCCCATCTATCAGCTAGGTCTCTTTGATTGTTCTACCATCTAATGGCATGTTGCTGCCACCTACTGCCAATATGTTTAAATAGTTTGCCACACATATGTACTTGCAAGACAGGCATTCTACTTTTTATCCTATACTCATATTGATCCTGGGACACTTTGCCAACTATCTTTTTTTTTTTTTTTTTTTAAAGAGGAGAAAATAATTCAGACCTCTCCTGCTCCTGCAAAACTTGTTTTTCAGCTCATCCCAGGGGCAAGAAAACTACTTAAACTCATAGCATCCATGGATTTTTTTCTCTGAGTTCCTGTTTTTTCCGTTTTGAATTTTATTTATTTTATTATATAGCAGAAACTTATTAGTCATCAATTTTATACACATCAGTGTATACATGTCAATCCCAATCGCCCAGTTCATCACACCACCACCCCCAACC
>NC_041219.1:22332270-22332806 GCF_002837175.3 Physeter macrocephalus
CCAACCCCCCCGCGGCTTTCCCCCCTTGGCATCCATACGTTTGTTCCCTACATCTGTGTCTCAATTTCTGCCCTGCAAACCGGTGCATCCGTACCATTTTTCTAGGTTCCAAATATATGCATTAATATATGATTTTTGTTTTTCTCTTTCTGACTCACTTCACTCTGTATGACAGTCTCTAGATCCATCCACGTCTCAACAAATGACCCAATAGCGTTCCTTTTTATGGCTGAGTAATATTCCATTGTATATATGTACCACATCTTCTTTATCCATTCGTCTGTCGATGGGCATATAGGTTGCTTCCATGACATGGCTATTGTAAAGAGTGCTGCAATGAACATTGGGGTGCATGTGTCTTTGTGAATTATGGTTTTCTCTGGGTATATGCCCAGTAGTGGGATTGCTGGATCATATGGTAATTCTATTTTTAGTGTTTTAAGAAACCTCTGTACTGTTCTCCATAGTGGCTGTATCAATTTACACTCCCAACAGTGCAAGAGGGTTCCCTTTTCTCCACACCCTCTCCAGCATTT
>NC_041219.1:22333249-22334195 GCF_002837175.3 Physeter macrocephalus
AGCTTTGAAGTTTCATTAGGTCCCATTTGTTTATTTTTCTTTTTATTTCCATTACTCTAGGAGGTGGATCAAAAAAGATCTCACTGTGATTTATGTCAAAGAGTGTTCTTCCTATGTTTTCCTCTAAGAGTTTTATAGTGTCCAGTCTAACATTTAGGTCTCTAATCCATTTTGATTTTATTTTTGTGTATGAATGGTGTTAGGGAGTGTTCTAATTTCACTCTTTTACATGTAGCTGTCCAGTTTTCCCAGCACCACTTATTGAAGAGGCTGTCTTTTCTCCATTGTATATTCTTGCCTCCTTTGTCATAGATTAGTTGACCATATGTGCATGAGTTTATCTCTGGGCTTTCTATCTTCTTCCATTGATCTATATTTCTGTTTTTTGTGCCAGTACCATATTGTCTTGATTACTGTAGCTGTGTAGTATAGTCTGAAGTCAGGGAGTCTGATTCCTCCAGCCCGTTTTTTTCCCCTCAAGACTGCTGTGGGTATTCGGGATCTTTTGTGTCTCCATACAAATTTTAAGATTTTTTGTTCTAGTTCTGTAAAAAATGTCATTGGTAATTTGATAGGGATTGCACTGAATCTGTACATTGCTTTGGGTAGTATAGTCATTTTCACAATATTGACTCTTCCAATCCAAGAACATGGTATATCTCTCCATCTGACAGTTTTACTTCTTCTTTTCCAATTTGTATTCCTTTTATTTCTTTTTCTTCTCTGATTGCAGTGGCTAGGACGTCCAAAACTATGTTGAATGATAGTGATGAGAGTGGACATCCTTGTCTTCTTCCTGATCTTAGAGGAAATGCTTTCAGTTTTTCACCATTAAGAATGATGTTTGGGCTTCCCTGGTGGCGCAGCGGTTGCGCGTCCGCCTGCCGATGCAGGGGAACCGGGTTCGCGCCCCGGTCTGGGAGGATCCCACATGCCGCGGAGCGGC
>NC_041219.1:22335312-22341275 GCF_002837175.3 Physeter macrocephalus
CTATTGTTTTCTTTGTTTCTATTTCATTTATTTCTGCTCTGATCTTTATGATTTCTTTCCTTCTGCTAACTTTGGGTTTTGTTTGTTCTTCTTTCTCTAGTTCCTTTAGGTGTAAGGTTAGATTATTTATTTGAGATTTTTCTTGTTTCTTGAGGTAGGCCTGTATAGCTATAAACTTCCCTCTTAGAACTGCTTTTGCTGCATCCCATAGGTTTTGGATCGTCGTGTTCTCATTGTCATTTGTCTCTAGATATTTTTTTATTTCCTCTTTGATTTCTTCAGTGATCTCTTGGTTATTTAGTAACATATTGTTTGGTCTCCATGTGTTTGTGTTTTTTACGTTTTTTTCCCTGTAATTCATTTCTAATCTCATAGCATTGTGGTCAGAAAAGACTCTTGATATGATTTCAATTTTCTTAAATTTACTGAGGCTTGATTTGTGACCCAAGATGTGATCTATCCTGGAAAACGTTCCGTGCGCACTTGAGAAGAAAGTGTAATCTGCTGATTTTGGATGGAATGTCCTATAAATATAATTAAATCTGTCTGGTCTGTTGTGTCATTTAAAGCTTGTGTTTCATATTTATTTTCATTTTGGATGATCTGTCCATTGGTGTAAGTGAGGTGTTAAAGTCCCCCACTATTATTGTGTTACTGTTGAGTTTCTCTTTTACAGCTGTTAGCAGTTGCCTTATGTATTGAGGTGCTCCTATGTTGGGTGCATATATATTTATAATAGTTATATCTTCTTCTTGGAGTGAGCCCGTGATCATTATGTAGTGTCCTTCTTTGTCTCTTGTAACATTCTTTATTTTTAAGTCTATTTTATCTGACATGAGTATTGCTACTCCAGCTTTCTTGTGATTTCCATTTGCATGGAATATCTTTTTCCATCCCCTCACTTTCAGTCTGTATGTGTACCTAGGTCTGGAGTGGGTCTCTTGTAGACAGCATATATATGGGTCTTTTTTTTGTATCCATTCAGCAAGCCTGTGTCTTTTGGTTGGAGCATTTAATCCATTCATGTTTAAGGTTGCCAGTTTGATTACTATGTGTCTCGGTGTGTTTCTCCTTGGGTTTATCCTGTATGGGACTCACTGCGCTTCCTGGACTTGGGTGGCTATTTCCTTTCCCATGTTAGGGAAGTTTTCGATTATAATCTCTTCAAATATTTTCTCTGGTTCTTTCCCTCTCTCTTCTCCTTATGGGACCCCTATAATGTGAATGTTGTTGCATTTAATGTTGTCCCAGAGGTCTTTTAGGCTCTCTTCATTTCTTTTCATTCTTTTTTCTTTATTCTGTTCAGCAGCAGTGAATTCCACTATTCTGTCTTCCAGATCACTTATCCATTCTTCTGCCTCAGTTATTCTGCTATTGATTCCTTCTAGTGTAGTTTTCATTTCAGTTATTGCACTGTTCATCTCTGTTTGTTTGTTCTTTAATTCTTCTAAGTCTTTGTTAAACATTTCTTGCATCTTCTCAGTCTTTGCCTTCATTCTTTTTCCAAGGTCCTGGGTCATCTTCACTCTCATTATTCTGAATTCTTTTTCTGGAAGGTTGCCTATCTCCACTTCATTTAGTTGTTTTTCTGGGGTTTTATCTTGTTTCTTCATCTGGTACATAGCCCTCTGCCTTTTCATCTTGTCTATATTTCTGTGAATGTAGTTTTTTTTCCACAGGCTGCAGGATTGTAATTCTTCTTGCTTCTCGTGAGTTCCTTGTTTTATATGCAGAAAATAATGTTCTTCTTATCTTTCCTTCAAGGGAAAGATGTTCACCAACAGAAAAGTCAGATTCACCAGAACATAAGATCCATAAAAGGCACAGCTTTGGAATTATTCACCTGCTTTGCCCTTGAAATTGGGTGGTACAGAGGAGGCACTCATTCAATGAACAAACGTACCATTGTTCTGCTGCTAACGTTGTTCTGTGATCTTTCTTTTGTCCTTCTAGGGCTAAGTTTCCCTTCCACTTATAAAGAAAAATCTACACCTGTTTCACAGGGAGATTTATTTTCATAGCCAAATAAAATGGTAAAACCAAATTATTTACAGAATTATTGCATGGGCTGTGTAGTGCTACCATGTGTTTATTAAGTCTTTTCATTCTGTGCTTCCTCTGGAAAATACAATTACATTAATAGCAGCTTTTCATATTAAATTTAGGTCATCCGATAAAATCACTTCCTTCTCACTCTCAGTTCTGATGTATTATTTATCATTTGACTTCAGTGTGTAATTTACTAAATAATTCACAGCCTATCACACCAAGTACCTCTTATTCATCACCTTGAAATGCTTCCTTTTCATTCCTTACCTTCCTGCAATTCACTGCCATTTTCCAAAGGCTTTTCTAACTCTTTTTCCACTGTAGAGGCTATGCTTTTAGATGATAAAATATCTGGAGGAGTATGAAATCTGTAGTATTCACCTAATCTCCCAGAAGAAAATTAACAGTTAGTGTACTTCTCACATCAAATATTAGAAAATCCACAAATGTTTGATTTCTTACCAGATTTATAACACATCTCCTTTATTGCTCTTTTTTCTTCAATTTCTTCAGGAGTCTTTGTCCATAAACTAGAAGCATCTATAGGATATATATTTTTTTAATTAAATTGTCCTAAAGCCAAATAATCTGAAAATTTATAAACCAGAATGAAACATCCCACACATTGTTCTCATGAATGGATTACTGTTTTAAAAAATACTTAAAATCAATAATTTGCACACTGTCAAATGTTTCTCATTGCTATATTTTACATCTTGGAAAGAATCAGTCAAGAGGAAGGAAATGACTCTACATTATGTGTCTTGAGATGAGAAGCTGCAGGTACAGATTCACATTTGAGATCATCTTTGCTTGCTTGCTCATTTGTTTGGAGAAGGAAGATGTAAGTATGGGAGACACAGAGCCACAGCAGAAAAGGACACGTCTCCTTCCTCCTCTTCTTCCTCAAAGTTAGTTTTTAAAATTAAAGGATGGTGAATGGGTTGCGATATATACTCCTGAGGTTTCAGGGGCTCCCGACTCTGGGACAGAGGTGCAATTCCCTCCTGAGTTTGTTTCTGTAGTAAAATACCTACAGAAAAAATGTCACATTTCAATTTTTCAATGTGCCCACATCCTGTGTCTCCATGGAAGGACATATTCCAGGGTAGAGACAGACTGAGAGTTTATTTTTCCACATGCCTAGCTTGTTTGTACATGCTTATTGGCACTGCAGGGCTGTGATGATATGGGAGGAATAGCATGGGCTACACTGCAAAAGACCTGGTTCTAACCTTGTTTATACTTTGGCAAGAATTACCTGGGATATTGCAGATGATAGTGCTTTATAAATTATAAACTACTCTATTGATCTCTGTAACTTCAAGGATTAAATGTGAGACAGATGGATATAATCATGTAATAGATTGACACTCGTATATCAGTGTTAAGTTATATATAAATAATAAAAGTTATATAAATCAATGTTATTAATATTAAGTTATATAAAAGTAAAACAGGTTATTAGTATACCTACAAGCAACTGTGCATATTTAAACATGAGCTCTGTCTCCTAGCCATCATACAACAAAAAACTTCCAATCCAAATGATAAGCATATGTGTACACATAGAACAAATTAGAACATAATAATTTAATATACTTAATAAAACGAAAGCTGTTTTCTCACCCAAATCTGCCTTATATATTACATTATACAACTCTAATAGTTAAACAAATATGTAGAAAATACCATGAGGTTTTTGAATGTGCACTGTAAATCTGAGAAAAGGTTTACTAACCATTTTGTTCATCTTCTTCCTCCTCTTCTTCCTCAAAGTTTGTTTTTAAAACTAAGGGATGGTGAATGGGTCGTGATATATTCTCCTGAGGTTTCAGAGGTTCCTGACTCTGGGTTGGGGGTGGAATTCCTTCCTGAGTTTCTTTCTGCAGTGTGATATCTATAGAGGAAATGCAACATTTCAGTCTTTTCAAGATACACGTTTTGGTGCATGTTCAATGATCAACTGTTGTCCTGATTAACTGCATATTTGTTAAAAGGTGTCTGATCAACTGTTGTCCTCCTGATTAACTGCATATTTGTTAAAAGGTGTCTCTTCTTATTTCTGGAAAGGTTATTGAACTAACTTGCAAAAAAAATCAACATTTTGCTGGTGAGGTGTGGAAAATATGCTAATTCATAGACTTTAGATAGTAATTATAACCATGACTTGGTATATATCATACTTTGATATAAATACAAAGTGATCATAAGCATTACTGTATTCTTACATTACATCCGTGAGATAAGAATAACTTAACTAATCACATTACAATAATTTAACAAAGGCAAACTCATATAAGACATAGCTTATAATGGCAGAGTATACGTGTTCAAAAGAGGAAAAAATCCAATGGTTGGGGGTTGATAACTTCGAAGTGAGAATAATACTTTCAGATTCCTTTATTGACTCACATGGGTCAGATTGACCAAAGCTCTAGCTCATATTTAAATGTTCTGTAACCTTCAAAACTAACCAGCAAATAATAGAAAAAGCCAGTGAACACATGTATCTTCTATCATTACTTATTCAATTCTCCTGGTTTTTCAAACCAATAGTTATCAAATTTGGCTAATTATCAGAATCAACTAAAAAAGTTATTCAAATCATCTTTTGGGTCTCTGTTTTTCAAATTTCTGATTCAGCAGGTCTAAATTAAAGCCTAGAAATCTGATACTAGTTTTTAAATGTCTCAGATAATTACAAAATCAGCCACGTTTGGAAACCACAGCCCCGAATCAATGATCATCTATCTGGGGTCCTGGGTCATGGGAACACTTTCAGTGGGTTTGCCATCCCAATAATTTGAAAGACATCTATCGTATTCCAGATCCTTAATTTCCACATCCATTTTCACCCTAAAATTAGTTTGCCTGAGAGCAAGCCTCAGTTCATAGTAGCCTTTTCTCCACTTTACAAAATAAAGCTCTACTTTACCCATGCCAAAATTTTCTATAGCACATTGCCTGAAAAAGAAATCCTCCTTTATTGATTAATCAAACCACCATGAACTCATAGGGCTTTTTCCATTACCTTGACTTATACACATCTCTACCAGGAGAAAATCATTTTGTGATAGGCAGAATAATGTTCTCCCAAAGATGTCCAAGTCTTAATCGCTGAAACCTGTGTATACATTAGGTTATACAGGAAAGAGGAATTAAGACTGCTAATCAGCTGACCTCAGAATTGGCAGATTATCCTTTATTATTCAGGTGGCCTTTCAAAGTAGAAGAGAGATGCAGAGGAAAAGAGCCAGGAAGAGAAGTGTGACAGTGGAAGCTAGGTCAGAGTGATGCAGTGTCAGAAGGACTTGACTATCCATTGCTGACTCCGAGGTGGAGGAAGGGGGACATGAACAAAGGAATACTGAAGACCTCTAGAAACCGGAAAAGGCAAGGCAACAGATTCTCTCTCAGAAATCTCCAGAAGGAATGCAGCCCTGGAGACACCTTAATTTTAATTCAGAGAGATCTCATCAAATTCCTAAACTATAGAACTACAAGACAATAAACTTGAGTTGTTGAAGTCACTTAGTTAAGGGTAAATTGTTACAACAGTAACAGAAAATGAATACACGTGGTATTAGAAAAAAGTGCTATCTGGTTGGAATGTTCTGAATTCAAATGTCTAATAGAGTATGTTGCTAGTTAAGAATTTTTGTTGAAAAATTTTGCTTGCTCCATTTCTAGACTATTGTGAAAGAATATGTCACTCTTGAAAAAAAGTCTTGCGGTGTCAATGAAAAGAGAGCACTAGTAAGAAACTGTGAAGGAAAAGCACGGCTTTAAACAGAACTTTTTAGCTATTCTCAATACATATTCCCAAGACTTGTCATTAGCTTCAAAAAAAAGCTTCATTGAACATTCAAAACAATACAAGTTAAAAATCACATTTTTTTTTTTTTTTTTTT
>NC_041219.1:22341366-22341872 GCF_002837175.3 Physeter macrocephalus
CCCGGACCGGGGCACGAACCCGTGTCCCCTGCATCGGCAGGCGGACTCTCAACCAGTCTGCCACCAGGGAAGCCCAAAATCACATTTTATAAAAGCTTTATTGAGATGTAATTCACATACTATACGATTCCTCATTTAAATGTATAATTCAATGTTTTTTAGTATATTCAGGGAGATGTGCAACCATCACCATGATCAGTTTTAGGATATTTGATCACCCCATAAAAGGAAACCGATACCAGTTAGCATTTACTCTTTTTTTTTTTTTTAACATCTTTATTGGAGTATAACTGTTTTACAATAGTGTGTTAGTTTCTCCTTTACAACAAAGTGAATCAGTTATACATATACATATGTTCCCATATCTCTTCCCTCTTGCGTCTCCCTCCCTCCCACCCTCCCCATCCCACCCTTCTCATGGTCACAAAGCACAGAGGTGATCTCCCTGTGCTATGCGGCAGCTTCCCACTAGCTATCTAATTTACATTTGGTAGTGCATACATGTC